>NC_052618.1:45892161-46192161 GCF_016545825.1 Eucalyptus grandis
AGCTACTCTGATCTATCTCATGGTTGTTGACTATACTGTTTTGCTTGATTGTTGCCATTGTTCTAGAATGACAGGCATGATCATTGGAGCGATCATCGCACTTGACTCTTGTACATACTGGAAGGATTTGATGTCATTTATAACCAAAGATTTTGTCATGGAAGAAGCATTCTCGTGAGACTTAGACAAAATACTACAGGAAAGCCTCGAATGCAGAAGATCTTTTCATCAATCAATCAAGCTACAAGTAAGGAAGGAAGTGCTACTGTAAAGTAATTGAGATAGGATGCGCCGCTGGAGAGCTAATGGCTCGTAATGTCTTCAATCTCCAACGTTTTTTGTTTTTTTTAATAAATTTTGTCCTGACTGAAAGTGTTACGCAGCTGATTATGCCTTTTTTGGGTTACCGTATCTGTGGAAGTTCTCACCTACTCATGTTCTTAGTTGTCGTGAGATTGATTTTGGAAGGGTTCAATTCCTACTGCATAGCAATCAAAAACTGATGAAATCTGGAGGTTGGAGAGGAGGAAAAAGGAACTGATGAAATCTGAGGACTGAATTGGGTAGGGGATAAACATGTCGCATAAATTTTTGCTTTTTGGTTGCACAAGTGGATGTCATGGTGACGTGTAAGAAGGAACTAGCAAGAATATCATGTGCAGCAGCTACCTAAGTTTATGTGACGCGGATAATATAATCTCCTCTTACCAAATTAATTACGTGTAATATGAAGAAATACAAACTGAGGTAATACCGTCTCTGAAGGTTGTAGTGCAATTTTCTATGGGGGTGGTTGGGAAGACCACTGCCCAGAACACAACACCTTTCAGGCCCATTCTTAGGCCATGTTTTAAGGAGGAAAAAGGGGGAAATCCCATTCAATGAAGTGATCACATGCAGGTCGAGGAAACTATGGGAGACATGAGGGGATAGTCGGTGCCAGATGAGGAAGGGAATTGCTTGTACAAAAGAGGGGTTGTCCAACAACTGGATCGTGACTGATGGATATGCACCTCCCAGAACGGTTTACTTGGGGACTTCAAAGAGGGAAGGAAAAAAACAAAAGGACAAGACACTGCACTTTTCTAAAAAGAAATGAAGAGGGGAATGGAATTAGAGCCTAAGAAAAGAAAAGATGGGTAAGTCTAAACTTGACTCAATAATACATTGTGCACCGACCTTACATCCCCTTTCCAGCATCTCAAACGGTCTGTTAATAGAACCTGGCGTGGCTCGATTCTAGTAGATTTGAGTTGGCTTGCCCCTCTTTTGTTGCTACTGAACTTAATTGGCTAAGATAAAATAGCTAAAGTCCAGCAAGCAACTATACATTTTGAGCATCACGACGCGTGAGCAGATCATTGACAAGATATAGATTCTTCTCTCTTTTTGGCCAAGAAGTGGGTAATAAGCAAGTGGGTTAGAGAGAGAGAGAGAGAGAGAGAGAGAGAAAGAGAGCTCACTCTTGACAGTAAATTAGAGATTTCAAACTATATTAAAGCCATAATGCTGCTTTTTGTGCTTTTCGCCCAAATTGGAAGACACCTTGCCCTTGGATGCATGTTTGGCAGCCTCATTATTGCACCCGTCAAGATATTATAGCACGACCACAATACATCGATAAAAAGTTTTGTTTCAGATCCAAATGAATCGAGTCACCTCAGAAAATAATATATTACATCCAACCGATACCTTCAAGGGTACATGCGACACCATGCATGATGTCATCCGACAGGGGCGAGTAGGGGCGAGTAGGGGCGAGTAGGGACAATTTACGAGGCTTAGTTATCCAATATTATAGGCCGAAAGTCCGGCGACCTTGATAGTTTATCCAACTTGTGGAAGATGAAAATGAAATTTCTTAATTCGAGAACGCCATTAAGGTCGGAATGACCAGCTTCCACCGCATCCCTTGGGCTTGTCTTGGACCACACAGTTAAAGTAATCGAATCGAACAAATAAGCTTAATGTTTCCATCATGGTTCACATGCAATGCCACTTAAATAACATATGATAGATGGGGGGAATTTACACAAACTAGGCTGATCATCATGCTTGTAGGAAAGGAAAAAACAGGGGAGTTATTCCATGATTGAGTTGTCAAAGAAGAAAGAAACCAAAAGCGTGCCTCCAATCTCTTCGCCTTGTCTGTGAGTGGAGACAAAGGTGCAATTATAATAGGCACCCTACTTTCCTCGATGAACGATGCGCAATTATGCTTGAGCCTTATAAAGGGAGACAGAAAATTCGGCAATCTATGGAATGCTGATTGTCTTCCTCGCTTTCCCATAATCTTCACCACTTTTTTTTTCTAACTGCGCCTTCGCGCTCACGTTTAGACCACATATAACACGACACGTCGGTTGTGAACGATTAATCATCGGAGTTTTTTTGGTACTTTTGAATAATGGATGGAAACTTGTGATCGGCATAGATCAATGGACTGGTTTGAAAAACCTCGACGCGGATGGATTGTCTAGTCATTGCACAAAACGGGTAAAGAGAATGAGATCTAGGAGGAAATAACATATGCGCAGGGTAAAGTATTTGAAAAACTTATTGTAATTGTGTCAATTGAATTATAAATCTTTCAATTGTATTAATTGAGTTCTAAACATTTTTACATTTTACCAATTTAATCGTTTTAGTTAATTTTGCTTGGAAATCACTATGTGAACATTAGTTGTCTTATATGGTATGCCGAGCGCCAACATTGATAATTTTTGAATAATTTTTAATTTTTTTTATATTTCTTTGTTTTTGCTTTTATGTTCTTTACTTTTAATTTTTTTTTTTTTTTTTTTCCTTTTATTTTGACCGGCCACTAGTAGCTCTCACTAGCCTCGGCCAAATCCTCCTCAGCCAAAAGGAAAGGGGAGAAAGGAAAAATAATAATTAAAGAATTAGAAAAATTATTTACGATAGCGTTAGTTATGTTACGTAAGATGACCGACGTCTATACGATTTCCGAATTAATTAAAAGGACTCAATTAACAAATTGTAAAAAAATTATGATTAAATTCATATAATTGCAATAGGTTGAACATAAGAGGAACGATTACAAGTTGCTCGATCGCCAAGCCACCTCTACTTGATAAGAAAGACGGTTATTGATGCCCCAAATGGGAGGGACCGTCCAAGATCCCTAGCGCGACCCCTCGACTCAGTTTCGTCACCTCGAACTCGATCCGACCAAGTACCATTTCAAGAACTCCTCCCAAACTTTTCAAAGAGGTAATCACCGAACATGGGATGATGATGATGATGATGATCTCGCATTGTATGCGCACACGATTTGATTTTGAGCCCTCCCTTGTTTTATTAGATCCGTAAGAATGCGATCCGAGTGTGTTCGGGAATTTTAACCCCTCCCCTCCCCTCTCCTCTTTTCAAAAGCAGGCTGTCTCGTCGTTGAAAAGCACACCTTAATGATATCAAAATAGTAATCCATAGAAAAAAAGAGAGACGTCGATTTCTTTCCTCTTTTTTTTTTTATTATTAATTTTGGGTCGGAAAAAAAAAGAAAAAGATAGAGATGTTGATTTCGCAAAAGCGAATGTTTTTGTCGTGCGAAGAGAGAGAGAGAGAGAGAGAGGGTTGGGGCCGACAAGTTTATCCGGTGGGAAGAGGGACGGGGGAAGGGGAAGGAGGGGGGAGGGGCAAAATCAGGAAATTCAGGGGGAAGACAAGCGGACAAGGGGGCCCACCTCGGTTCCCTACCCAATCATCAAGTGCGGTCCCCACACCCCACCCCCACTCTGCTGCCCCCTTTGTTCCTTCCCTTTTGTCCGCTAACCTCATCATCTCCCCCGGGCCCCACGCCCTCCTCCCCCGCCCCGCACGCTTCCCCCACATTTTTATTAAGACAATTTGGGGGAAAAATAAATATACAAAGAACATGTCCGAGTATCTCGAGGAATTTTCTCTCCCGAAGAACGGGATAATAGCATAGATAATTCCTGAATTTTAGTCTAATGTATAATGCTATTCCTAAATTATCAAACATTTGATAGTAATTATGTTTTTGAGAACAATTTATGTTAACTCTTTGAATGCTTCACGAAAGCGGAAGAATGCGTTCGAATGATATGATATTTTCATTCTTTGAATAGAATAAGAGTGTAAATGTCTTTGAGACCCTAAAAATTTCTATTCGCATTTTTTTTTTCAATTGAGACTTAACATTTCATGTTCGGATAAAACTGGGTTTTTGTAATAATTTCATTGATCGATATTGATTGCTTAAGAAAATCCAATGTAATAATTAGTCAAGATGGATGGTTGGAAATTGCAGTGAAACTCTTATTGGTTTATAATTCACAATTAGAGGAGATTGATAGTAAATCTTTAAGCATTACAATAAATAAGTGCATAGACCATTTTAGCTACAATAGGAAGAGCAAAAGTTACTTGGAGTCGCAAAGCTTTCGCAACTTAGCATCATCTCTAAAAGAAAACGACATTAAAAAATCCATATAATAAAGCCCCAAAAACTTATTTAATTTTGAATCCAATTTTCATCAAAAGATTTTCACAATTTTTATGTTAAAATATTGTAAATTAGAATTAATACTAAAATGTAGTAAAACTACTCAAAGTCTAATTTGTAAATGTTTTCCTAAATTTCTGATTTTTTTTTTCGTTTTTTTATTCCGAAAAATGGGGACTGGATTGAATCAAGAAACTGGACTTTGTGTTGATTGTGTAAAGACGAGTACTATGTTACATTAAGCTTTTTTTTTTCTTCCTAAAATGACCTTATTTTTGTTTTTGTTCCTCGAAAGAAGTTCTTTCTACTTTTTCTTTTTGTTTCAAATCTCTTTCCCAGCTATTGATCTATCTTGGATAATAGAAAATTGATTGACTTTACCAATTTTTTTTTTATTCTTTTAGTTCTAGGGACCAAAAGAACAGAAAAATAGAGGAATAAAAATGTTACCAAACATGGCCTTAATTTGTACAATGCGGTTCTAAAAATTTGATCCAATGTGCAATGTCATACTTGAATTTTTTATTTGTGCAATGTGGCCTATGAATTATTAACAAACGTTCAATGTGATCTCTAAATTATATGAACATGTTTAAAAAGTTAGTGATGATAATACACATTAGCCCAAAATTCAAGAACAATATTGTACAAATTAATAGTTTAGGAACAATATTACACATTATATTAAAGTTTATGGATCATTTGTGCTATTTTCCCTATATGAACAACTGTGCTTGTTGCTCTATCCCACTGTTTTGGTACCGAACGGAGATTTGACTCATAATGCCTTAATGGGACACGCCTCCCCCATTTTATTAAGAAAAATGGGGAAAAAGAAGAAGATGAATTGGCTTTCTCTTTCTTTTCCTTTTTTATTTTTATCTATAAATAGCCTTTGATTATCTCGAGAATCCTCTCCCTAAAAAACAAGGGATAATAGCATAAACAATCTCTAAATTTTGGTCTAATGTATAATGCAATTCCTAAACTTTTAATTTGTGTAATGCGGCCCCTGTATTTTGATTTAACGTGCAATGTGGTCTATGAGCTTTTGATTTGTGCAATGTTGTCTCTAAATTATATGAAAATATTTGAAAGTTTAGGATAGCGTTATACATTGGACTAAAGTTCGGGGATAGTATTATACAAATTAATAGTTTGGTAATGATATACCAAAGTCCATGACTGTTCCGTTCCCATTGTTTCGATACTGAAAGAATAGATCTCATGAATCTGACTCATAACGCCTTATCGGGACATGCTCAGGGTTTGGATTGCGGGTCTCCATTCCGAAACGCACGATCTGAAATCACCCGAGAAAAAGAAAGATTGGTCGGTCGAGATGATCGACATGTCACGGGGGGCCACAATTGTCATATATGGATGCCAATATTCGACAATTGAAAACAATGCGAATTGCTTTGCGACAATGCCGTGTAGGAGGAGGACTCGTGCGGTGCCTCGTGTGGGGGCTTGACGAAACGGAGAAATGACCTTCCCCTTTGCTGAGCTTGACCTCTCCTTGTTGCGCACCTAATTTCTCTCTTATCTTTTTCTCTCCGGGGCAGACCCGGAAGGTGAAAATCGTGCACCTTCCGTCTGGGACTCTCTCTCTCTCTCTCTCTCGGGAAGTACGATGAGATGTCCCAATGGTCCAACCAAGTGCCCGCCGATTTTTCACGAGAAAAATCGTACACCTGATCCATGTGAAATCCCGCTTAGCGTCACCTTACTCTCTCCCTCTCTCTCTCTCGAAAACGAAACGAAAAGAACAAGAAAAGACAGCCTCCGTCGAGTGTCCAAAAGGTACAAGACAAGCGCAAAGCAGGAGAAAGCAGCGAAGCTATCTAGTGCGACCTCAAGAACAGTGCTCCCCACACAATCTCTCTTTTCTATTTTTGACCCTTCACGACATATTCCACCGCAGTAGATTTTCCAAGTCTACCGCATGATATTCTCCACTGAAACATATGTGGCGAAACCAGAAGCGACAGACAGTGCGGAACGGGACAGAGAGGAAGAGAGACATCATAGGCGACACGAGTCCATGTTCACTAGTGATTGGATTCATTGACTTGGTGAGGAGTGGAGAGGGGAAGGGGGGCAAAGATGCACATAGCACGATTCGGCTGCTCGCAAAAGTCTCGGCACTCGGACATTAGTGTCCAGCCCTGTGCATGAACTCCAAAAAGGCTTTCCGCATTCAAGATTCAACAGCACCGTGTTTGGCCGTAACCTAGCGAACCCACGAAGCTGCCCACCCCTCCTCTCTCGCGAGGGGGTAAGTTAGTGGCGGTGGGGTTTTGCCAAAAGTTAAGTGGTGTGTTCCGGATGACGACATCTTCCGTCACGATGACGCGCACCGGCGGTGGAAAACCACTCCGCCGGGGGCTTCGTTTTCTCTTTTCTTCCCTGTAATGGGTTCTTTTCGTAGGACGAGATTCATTCAAGTAACATGGCGATGCAATGAAACTGACGTTCGGAGTTGGTGTTGTCTACCGTGTCTTTTCGTAAGTCGGTTTTAGTAAGTCAAGCGTAACACGCTTATTGACTTAAAACCAGTCGCACTTCAGTTTAAGTTAACAATGAACTTAAGCATTAGGTAACATCTGGACTGCAGTTAGAGTACGAGGACAAGTCGGGAGTTAATAATGGGCTGTAAATGTCTTCCGTTGAAGAGTCAACTTGATGTTTCTTGTACTAATTGCGAATCGCATCAAATCTTTTGATTTGTTGAGCAATAATTTGCCCTGCTGCTCTTTATGATGGCATTGCAGAATCGGTTTCTTTCCAGATTTGTAATTTAATCGCCTCTTAATTAGTTCCTTCTGACTCGCGGTTTTGAGCAACGTGTAACCGTAAAAAGAGCGATGTTAGACGTTGCTTCCCAATAATTTTGATAGAACTTTGAATTATTAGGTCATGAATTTTTAGTTACTTTTAACAATCTTGTACTAAGATTATATATGTTTTGCACCCCTAAGATTTCTCAAAAGTATGGAAGCGTGTCATTCCAAAGTATCTTCATTGAATTCCCCCCCCACAACAGAAAAAAAAAAAACATATTGATAAATAAATCTTAATAAATAATTTTGGAGTCAGGAAAACCGATATACTATAGTCAAACAAAACCTACACAACGTCAGCTTTTGAAATTGTAAAAGTACTATTCCGATTATTAAGTAATTGGTCAAATTTTTCCCCATTAAAAATCGCTAGATCCTTCCTCGACACCATGAGGGCGTGGTATATGCCGTAATCCTAATCTATAATTACATCAGACCGGATTGAAGACCTCATGAGCTGATTCTTGTGGACTGACTTCATTATATTTTCTGATCATGTGAATTTCATGTTGATCTCATTACATAATTAATGACGGATATAAATCTCATTGGCGGTTGTTTTTCTTTGCTTCTTTCCTTCTCTTTTTTACTGCTTTTGTTATCAGCACTTTTAACTTTCTCGATTTCTTTGTCCCCTTTCACATTTCTTGTTTTCAATACTCCATGACAGCAATCACATGTAATCAACTCAGTCTCAAGTTCAACTTGGCATAATAGCAAAGGAAACGAAAAAAAGAACAAAGAAATCCATGGAAAACAGTGCAAAGATAATGAAGAATCCTCAGGGCATATAAATGACATTCGTCCAAAACGCATGAAACCCTAGAAATCTCATGTCTTCTTCTTCTTCTTCTTCTTTCGGCATCCACGTTAAAAGAGACGCGTTGCAGCTCCCTCTTTGTGCCCGTGAGCAGGTAAATTGCATTTATGGTCTCATTATCTTCGCACGCCAAAGATCCCTTCGCTCCCGTCGATCACCCTTTAGCCCTACCTTTTCCCCCCCTCTTTTTCTCCCCTCCTCCACCTTTCCATCTCCTTTCCTTGGTCAAAAGCGAATGAATTCTGGGGATCAAAGTTGAATGAGAACCGAAAGACGCACCGGCGTATCCGATCTTGGTATCAGCTCTATCCCCCGTGTAAAGGAAACGTTGAACGAAATCCACCCTTTTCGTTAATAATGAGAAAAGTGATCTAAGACAGGTAAATTTCAAAATAACCGGATACTTCATCGCCTCGAGCGAAGCGCGAGTTAAAATTTTGATAGGGTAGGCCAAACGTGAAATCCCTTCATTTAATGATGCGATGACGTTGTATATTTTTGTATACATAAATTGAGTCCGTTCCTTAACCACTAAGCCAATCTCGTAGCGATATAAGTGTCAACTTTTTCGATACATGTTACACAAAAGCCCTTTCAAGTGCGCGATATATGTCAAGATTTAGTTGTATAATTACTGAGAAAAATGAAGAGAGGCCAGCATGCATTGCTCTAAACTTTGCTTTTACTCAAACGGTGGAGCTAATGAAATTGTCTACTCACATGATCCTGTCACAAACATTATTGTCCATGGACTTTCAGTGATTGTAATTATTACATCATCAATAGCCAATTTGCATATCGGTTATCATAACGTAACTATCTTGTTTTCAATCTTTAGACAATATTGATACGCTAAGATAGATGCATGATTTCAAATTAAACTCTGTCGGTTTTACTTTAGTACGTTTTACATGATTTCTCTATACCATGATAAAATCTATCCAAGACATCAATCTCAGAATAATTTTATGGAATTACAGCTCAAAGACTGTCACGCTAATTAAGATGAGAAACATTATGAGTTCAAATTCAGGCAATCTTTTATTTGGAGGGACCGCTATGATTAGTGAAAATTAACTCGGTATTATATTTAATTACAAATCCAAACACTAAACATTGCAAATAAAATACTTATAAGTAATTTTTTTTTTCCTAAAGTCCTTGGGGTTACACTTCCGCGTAAAAAAAACAATCATGGACATCTTAAGATCGATTTACAAAATCAACATCAGTGATGTAGCAGACTTCCATTGAATATTACATATGACCCACTTGAAATATATCATGTCATTTAATACGATAATTTCACCGATTATTATATATGACCCACTTATAATATGTTAGGTCATTTAATTCGATAATTCCATGTATCAATTTAATTTAGCTGGTAGCCATCGCTAGCCAAAAATACTAATTTTTTGGGAGGTTCAAAAAACCAAAAATGGGGGGAGGGGGATTATTGAACACGGAAAAAAAAAGGCGGGATTCCTTTTCAATGGGCCTTAGTGACACGTGCTAAACAACCAAATAAGGGAATATCGTAATTTTTAAATTCGTTGATCATGCTCGAGATACGCATAATTAATAATCTGAAAAATAAGTATTATCTCGTTAAGTATGCTTAATAAGTATTTCGAGATAATCGGGACGGGTTATGGTGGGGCAGTTTAGAGAATGGAATATCTTAGACTCTTGCAACAGGCAATAAAATCAAAACAGGACAAAATGCAAATATATTTTCTTGGGGTCTTACACTTAGTCTGTGTTCCCAATCATTTCCCAAGCTGACCTTTGAACCGACAACCCCCAGAGACTTCATCAACAACCTTCTCCCCCTATCTCTCTATTTTCCTCCTTTGTTTTTTCCTTTTCTCTTTTTCCCTCCCTTTCTTTTTCGACTTCTTTAATGATAAAACCCGGAAACAGAAAAGCCTGCTGGTCATTCTCATTCTCCTGCTGCCCCCGCTCCCCTTCTTCTGCGATTTCTTTTTCCACCCGTCGGTCGGACACGTGGCGCCCATCGGACGGGTCGGACGCCCTTTGACCTCGCGACCCCGGGGGTCAATGTTCGCGCAAAACCCCTGCCCCCTGCCCTTACTCCCAAGCCCACCAAGACGACGAAAAAAAGAAAGAAAAAGAAAACCGAAAAGAAAGAAAAAGAAGAAACCCTTTTTCCTTCTTCTTCGCCCTCCGCTTTTCTCATCGAGAAAATATATATATTTATTTCCTTTTCACTCTATTTATTTGACCTTTTGACCCCCTACTTTTCTTCCATTTCCATCTCTCTCTCTCTCTTTCTCTGAGAGGACTTCTCTCACTTTACCTTTTGCCTTCGAAAGATCAACCCTTTTATCACCATCGTCTTCTCTCTCTCTCTCTCTCGTCCTCCTCCTCCTGCTCCTCCTCCTACGGCTTCGTCCGTCTTCCCTCCGAAACGTCCGCCATCCATGGGAGATTTGGGAGATTTCCCCGGGAGCTCCTCGAGCCTGGAGTTGACTATTTCCGTCCCGGGCTTCTCTTCCTCCCCTCCCCTCCCTTCGTCTGGTACGCGTCTCTCGATTCCAGGGATTACCTTATCAGCTCCTCTTCGTTTTTTCCTTTCTTTTTTTTTTTTTTTTTATCTGAAAAGAACTCTGTTCTCGTAAACAAAAGAGCAAGCGAAGCAGCAGCAGCAACGCTGTCCCTTCTTCTTCATCTTCTTATTTTCTGACTTCTTCTTGTTTTTCTTCGAGTTTAGTCTCGATTTGATCATAGATTTCATTGCTTTTTTGGGCTCTAAGAGCGCGATATATTCACCGAAAAGTAGTTTCCACGCAAATAAAGCATGATCCCGGAATTTCCATTCGAAATAAAGAGGAAATTCCTTTATGGGTCCTTATTCACTTCCTTGAAATATTTTTCCTTGTTTAGGCGTTGATACATCTCAGGCTCTTATTTTGATGACCACCTTAGCCCTAAGTTTCTTTTTGTCCTTCTCTTTTTTCACGTTTTCATCGCTATAACCATGTCGAGATTGGCCGGATTACGATCGATTTGGTGCACTTTGTGCGTGCTCTATCAGTATCGCTATAGTTTCATTTTCGTTACAGTATCTAGATATTGAACCGCATAGATCATCGGTCTGCAACTGTCGGACAACATCAATTCAACAACAACAGCGAAAAATTCACCAACTGATATTAACAGATGTTGGGTGATGATGCAGTGAGGGACCTGGACATAAACCAAGTGCCGTCGGGGGGCGAGGAGGAGTGGATGACGATGAGCGGAGGGATGGAGGACGAGGAAGAGAGCAGCCACGGCGGCCCTCCTCGCAAGAAGCTCCGCCTCACCAAGGAGCAGTCCCGCCTCCTCGAAGAGAGCTTCCGACAAAACCACACGCTCAACCCGGTTAGAAACCTCATCAACTTTCTTTTAATCATAAGCATCATCCATCGTCGTCATTACCACTGCGATCGAGAACGTCATGGGCGCACGCGTGATTTTATGTGGCGGCGTTGTGGTTTCGCAGAAGCAAAAGGAGGCACTGGCGGCGCAACTGAAGCTCCGCCCGCGCCAGGTCGAAGTGTGGTTCCAAAACCGTAGGGCCAGGTTCGTATCTCTCCCACTACTTCGATCTCCTCTACATGTCATGTACGTATTCCGTGAGCGAAACAATTATAAGCGAACAAAACCTTTAACAACGATCTAGCCACTGATAAGTACACACAGAAGCAAAAGGCGATCAAAGACAAAATTTTAGAATCTGGTAACTGATTTTCCACAAATGGGTGCTAGCGAAACGCTTTGCTTTCTTTAAATTTTTCTTCTTTTTTCAATTTTTTTTTTTTGGGGGTTTGGGGGGCTTTGAGAATTGGTGGTGCTGGTGGTTGGGACTAAAAAGTGATCAGGATATTAAGAGCGTTGACAGAATATTATCGTCACAAAGTGGCGCTTCTCTCTGTGTAATCTGAATCAGATTCTACCCGTGGAGAAAAAAAACGTATGCCTTTAATGACACACAAAGCGATCCCCTCCAAATGAAATCGCAGGAAAGAGAAAAAGGGTTTTGTCTTTCTGAGGACGACACGGTTGTAGACACGTACAGAAACCCTGGAACTGTGATTTGACGATGGCGAAGTGGGGAGGAGAGGGGAGGGGCTGTTTCGGTCAATGTCGAGAGTTAATAGGGGAAAGGGAGGGGAGGGGAAGGGACCATTGGATCGATCAATGAGCAAAGCGCCTATGTATGCGCCTACGTAAACAGCAGCCTTCACGCTCGGTCAACACTCATTAATAATTGTCCTCGTTTTCTTTTTTTCCACCCCCATTTCTGCTTTCCAAGATCTGCGAGCACTGCAGCCTCTTTTAGCCTGCTTCTGCATTTACTCGCCCTTTCCTTTTCTCTGGAAAAATATAATCCTTAAGAGCTGCAGCAAGGACGTCTAGCCGTATGTAACACCACCCTCTCTCAACTTTTAAGTCTCTCTCTCTCTCTCTCTCTCTCTCTCTCTCTGTTCGAGTAGGAAGATAGAGGAACGTGAAACTGATGATTCGTTGACTGAGTTCGTGTGTTCTGTTCACATAAGTTTTTACTAATTCGAGCGGTGAAGTCACGGGATTGAGGGAAAAAAGGTCGTGCCTGCAGGTGTGCTTTCGATTTCTTTGGTGGCATTTCTCTCTGGGTTTTTTTTAATCGATAGAAATTAGCAGTCGGTTTCAGAAAAATAGAGCTCCGAATTTTTAAAAAAATTTCTATTGGATATGTAGATATTTTAATATTAAGTGATGTGGCGAATTGTTTTAAAAAGAAAGAACGCCATGTTTGGCACCCTATAAGATTCTGTTTGTCTTAATGTTACCTTAGTGTATCGATTTTATAAACAGGTATTGTACGGTATATCTTGTCGTATTTTTTTTGTAAGATAGCTTTCCTTTTTGGAACAATCGATTACCTTTTTTGGCTAATTATTTTTCACTTTTCTTCAAGATTTGCCTGATATTCTCATATCTCTTTTATCTGGAAAACTATAGATCCCAAATTTGGCTATAAAATCCTTTCTTCTTTTATTATTATTATAATTAGGGTCTTGTAACTCGTGCGATTGAGATATCAGTTAAGTTCTACCAATATATTCAAAGTTTCTATTTTACGCATTTGAAAATCAGGAAAGCGATAATTCGTGTAGTTTCATTTTCAGTAACAATTGAATTTTGTGCTTTGGAATATCGATTTCCTATACAACCTGTAGAAGACAGATTCTACAAGCACGGTTTAAACAATGGTAGATACACAGTTTTTTCTATTCCTTCCATAATCAGATTTGTTTTTTCATTTTAAGACTGCATAAGTGATCCTTTTCTTTTTCACATGTGGGCTTTAACCTAAAAAATTATTCTGTTTATCAAGCGCCAAAATACAATGTTTCATGAACATGGTTTACAAAACAGCTTAAAATATATATATATTCCGCTCGATTAAGGCGTGGGTTTCATCTTGATTAGCTTATCATTTTGTTCTCGTCTTTGTTCTAGAAGCCCTCAGGCCTCCTTACAACCTATGAAAAACTTCGATTTGTTCGGTTCTTCTGAGTTCTGGGCAAGAAAACAAAAGGAAAAGGTTGTTCAACATCCATCGATACGGAGAGAGAAAAATAGACAAAAGAAGCACACAAGAAACATAATAATATTACGTAAAACGTAGTTATGCACATTAGCTTTCCATGCATTTTTTTTTTAAAATCGGGGAGTGTCGGGTCAACAAAAGCGACGGTTGCATGGTTCTCTCGAAAGAAGACACGGCCCCCGCCAAAAAAGATTGGAAAAAGAACGGGAAAATATAAGTAGGTGAGGGATATTTATGAACAGTCAATGATGCGATCATCTCGTGAGACAGAGATCGGCTTTTTGCGAGACATCGGCTATGATGGTTGTCTGCACATTGCAGTGCAACGCCAATTTGTTTATAGACAGAAGAGAGAAAGAGGAGAGAGAGAGAAGGAGAGAGAGAGGGAGGGAGGGCCACATTAATAATGGCGGGGGATGTCTTTTTTGCAGATATCCATGTGTTGTCGTCGTCCTCGTGTGCTCTTCCTCTCATCATCGAATGCCAGTTTGACTGGCCATGCACGCACTCCCTTCTTCTTTCTCCTTCTCTCTCCTCCCCCCTCCCCCCTCTCTTTCTCTCTCTTTCTGTAAACCCTAGTATGGTGCAATAATTAGGTCATCTTTCTTGGGAAAAGCGTCATTATTGTTGCGCATACATGTTTTCTGGGGTCGTCTTACCTATCTGTCCGCCTTGTTTGGAAGTTCTCATTATTGCGCGTTCAGGTTCTAGACAGGGCAATAGGACCTGCTCACGATGAAATGTGTATGTATGCTTGGAGTTTGACATTTCAAGTAACTAGGTCTGGGGAAAATAATGATGGTACGTGTCCAAGTCCAGATATCATGCGGATCCTCCATGATTCTTCGCGTTTATGACAGATAATGTATGGATGTATGTATGTATGTATGTATGTATGTTTGTATGTATTGCTTGAAATATACAAAGCGGGGGTGATGACTGAAACCATTGGTTCTGCTTATACATTGAAACCATGTATGGATTTGATATGGAGCAAAAGACGAACTCAATAAAGTATGGACTAGTAGTGTCTTTTGTAAATGTAGGAGTTTCCCTAGCTAGTATGCACGTTACGGGATGCGGCGTGTGTATACTTGAAGTCCATTTGCGTATACATCATGATATCTTTTATTATTCTTTCATATATTCACATTTGCCTGCATCCCTGTACTGGTTTTTACTTATGGAAGTTCAAGTATGGAGTTGTAGTTCATAGTGCACACTCACGTGGCTATCGTGTGATTTATGAAAAATTCTTCTGCTATAGCAATAAGAACAAAAAATCATTTTTTCCTTGTTGTCAAATTGCCGTTACTCGTCTTCATTTTTTTAGCATGTTTAATTTCCTTTCTATATATGCATACATATGTATATTTCGTTTGATAATGGGCAAGGTCTTGCCTGGGCTTGGGTCCGCAATGATCAGATTCATCATGGTCGTATAAGCCCCACATAAATGTTGATGGATTGTTTGTTTGGTCAAATGTATATGTCAATCGATTCGGTTCTTGATAACCTATACTTTCTTTTATAGGAACGGTTATGACTTAGTGTAATTGATGGTGATCTTATGAAATTTTTATATAACGATGGAAGGAAAAACTACTTGCGACCGTGTGCAGGAGCAAGTTGAAGCAAACGGAGATGGAGTGCGAGTACCTGAAGAGGTGGTTCGGATCGCTGACGGAGCAGAACCGGCGGCTCCAGAGGGAGGTGGAGGAGCTTCGTGCCCTCAAGGTTGGCCCGCCCACCGTCATCTCCCCCACACATGCCAGCCCCTCCCCGCCTCTACCCTCAGCATGTGCCCTCGCTGCGAGCGCGTCACCTCCACCGCCCCTCCCCCCACCAGCACCTCCGCCCCTTCCGCCGCGACCAGGGCGCCGTCTAAAGCATCACAACTGTCGCCCCCTTCAGTTCATTCGAGGCAGCCATCAGCGGCTTCCTAGCACAGAGGGTGGAAAGAGACATATACAGCGATTTTCACATTGTTGCATAGAGTTGTGGATAGTTAGGATTTGGGGGACATAATTTAACCGATTCGCTCTCACTTGGGTTGGGGATGGGATTAACAAATGTTTTTAAGACATCGTTGATTAAGCTTTGGAGAGGGAGAGGGAGAGATGCTGATGATGGAAGTTGGAACTCATCAAATCATATATGATAATCATTAAGCTTGGGATTAACAAATGTTTAGCGAAATTTTGGAGGAGGAACATGATGAATTCTTGTCAACGTTGAGGTTATATGATAATCTTCTAACTTTTGACTCTGAATATTTTACGTGCCAGGTTCGATTTGCAACCTGATCCAATAAATTTTTTGAAATGACCTTATTGAGTTAATGGTGAGGTTGTTTGGTACTTTTCTTACTCGTTATACACTATCTTTGGAAAGCAGGGGAGATGTTTTTTTTTTTTTTTTTTTTTTTTTTTTTGGGAGGCTAGGGTTTTGAGAGTTCTTCCTTTTTTATTGTGCTCCTAATACTCGCAAAAGAATTTCTCCTCCTCCTCGGCCCGGGCAGCAGGCATTTGCCCGAACCACGTAGATCTTTTGTGCCATTTTTCTCCTCTCAATTCTGTATTTAGTAGAGATGGAAGTATGGAAAATTAGAAAGTGACTCCAAACCAATGAAGTTCATCATTTCACTCCATCACTAGAGGTCATGTTTATGATATTTTCTCTTGTGGAATATACATCGAATTAAACCCAGTTCATTTTACATTTAGTCAATGAATAACGGTAGAGATAGCAACAGTTAATATAGCAAATTGTTTAATTAGTGACGGTGGGAAAAATATAAAAAATAAAAAATGATGTGGTTACTCGTAGTCAATTGGGATTTTAAGAATCATTAACATAGAAGGTTCTTAGGGGACATCCCCCATAATTTACCAACTACATGACAGCCTCTCGTTTACCAACCCGGTCCACATGCAAATCTCTCTCTTTTGATAAGGTAGAAAGAGGAGAATAATATATTCCTTGTCTAAAAAATCCTAAATCTATTATATAGCGGTTAATTCGGTCATAAACCTTTCAATCATGTCAATTTAATTTTAAATTTTTTGAAGATTTTCCAATTTAGTCCTAAACATATTATTTGAATAATTGGTTGGAAGAATTATATTAGCAAATCGTTAAAAGGTTTAGTATTAAATTGGCATATTATCGAAAGATTTAGGATTGAATTGACACAACTAAATGGTTTATGACTAAATTGACTATCATGCAATAGGTTTAGAATTGAATTAGCCATCATACAATAGGTTTAGGATCTTTCATATAATCTTCTCATAGCTTCCTTGTTCTGGATATGCATAATTACATTAAGGTTGTGCTTAGTGGTTAGGATAAAATTCAAAATAGGATAAAATTTATCTTATCCTGCATTTGGTGTCTGTTCAAGATAGAATAAAATTGGATATAAGAAGGATATGGGCCGGATAAAGTTATCCATCGGAGATGTGGGATAAATGTGGATAAGATTTCTAATATCCAAAATAAGAAAATTATTTTGCTCAAATAAAAACTTCTTAAATTGACGAATTTTAAATTATACTTCAATATAAATAATATTTTGAATTATAATATAAGAAATTCAAAATAACAATTTATTTTTAATTTAATTTTGTTTTTATTTATATATTTGAATTTAATTGTATCTTATAAAATAAATTCAATATATAAATACATATTTATTACATATTTTAGGCATTTTAGTTTTTTTAGGTGTATTAGTACAATTTTCTTTTTAAAAAAATATTAGAGAATGATGGACGGAAAGAAAGAAAGAAAAAAATAATTTACTTTAAAAAAAGGAAAATAAAATAAAATAAAGTAGACAAAAGTGTTATGAGAGATTTTACCATCTCGGTTTATAAAATTTGTGGTTCATTTATATTAATATGTCATTTATATCAAATAATGTATATGATATTATGTGAATACATTCGATTTTATTACTGTAATTACTAAACAGTTAATAAAATATAACAAAATCCCTTAAATTTTATATCCTATCCTATCCGATACTATTGCAATTGAAAATCGGGATGACTAAACGTAACCTAATGGTTTTGGCTAATCACGGATTGGACAGTACATATAATATTCTGCCTAGATTACGTCGGAACAGACCCATCATTCATCAAGCACTTCTAATTTTGCATTGAATAACTGCAGAAAACGACACGATTAAAACGATTTTTTAAAAAGCTCTTTTGGCACTTAATCTTCTTGTCCAAGGCACGTTTAGTTTAGTCAACTCCGTAATCACACGCGACCCTCTTTTGATGGGCCTGGCGGTTGGACAATCTTATATATATTAGTCTTTGATTACATGCGAACTCAATCAACTAATTTGATCAGGACTGACTAATGTCTGGATTATCGGGGCGACATTTAAAAAAATAATTGGTCACTTCAAATCAAATTATTTGTTGGCCGAATCACCGGCCATGATTGTAGCAATGACCGATTTAATCGTACTAAACTTTGGATGACGCATGTTTGACTAATGCTAAATTTCTTTTTCTTTTTTTGGCATCATGGACCGAGAAAGTTGCATTTTTCTGTGGATTTTGGTAAACGTGACCCCTGATTTTGGCTTGGTCAGCATATAACTGCCACAACAACGACCCGCTAACAAGAGGGTTATGAACCCGCCGGCCCTTCACATGTCGCGCTATTTTTCATGCGAACCATTTCGATATCGACGCCCAAGCGGGATCTAGATGATCGGGATAATTTCGATGGCGGCCCATGATCGTCTTCCGATTGCACTGCGATCAAGTCATTATCCGGATGGGGGACTCTTGGAGGAAAGGACTGACCGTGAATTTAGCCATAAAAATCTATTTGCAAGTATAATTGTTTATACTGAGTAGGCGTGAGAAATCGGGGATGCTAATTTTGGGATTAGGGGGCTTAGTGAAATGGGCTTGTGGTCGTGAGGCCATGGCCCAATGGGCCGACACATTTCGCCTCCATTTTATGTCCCCACATGCACTCCTCCTATATTTTCTTGCATTGTCCGAGGACGGAAATTCGAAAAAGAGAAAGATTATTACTATGATTACTTTAAAATGCAAATTAACTTTCTCCATTGCATAATTACATCGTATAGTTCTCTTTGTCATTATAGATATTCTTTCTATACGGGTTTATTATTTTTCATAGTGTCCGTCAATTCTACTACACATTGTATTGTAAGGGACAAAATCAATTTTTAAAAATCTCGTTTAAATTTCAAAAAACTATGGAAGAATTTATTTGCAAATCTAAGCGTCAACATTTGTACAATGCAAAGACTTCAAGTAATTCGAATGTAAAAAAAAAAAAAAAAAAAAAAAAAAACTTGTTTAAATTTCAAAAACCTATGGTAGAATTTATTTGCGAATCTAAGCGTCAACATTTTGGACAATGCAAAGACTTCAATTAATTCGAATGTTAAAAAGAAAAAGGAAAAAGAGAAGCATAAGTATGAGTCCTGAGATCTAGATTAAACGAAAAAAAGAAGATAAAAGAGTAAAAGTCGATCCCGGAGAATAATTAATTTGTCATTGCCATAGAGTTAATTCAGCTGCTTCTCACTTGAGATGTTACTGGGTAGAACTAATATTCATAACCATGTTTTATACTTCATATATTCATATATTCTTTTTACAGTCAATTTTGGAATTTTAACATTCACATCAAATGCAATTGTCTTGAGAAAGTGAGCTTTACTATGGGCATATAGATGAGAAATGATATCAGGCATGGTGTGAAATCCTTAATTCTGCCTACAAAGTCGAAGATGTTGTTCTTATGAACATAAGAGACTATGTCACATTTCATTTCTTCGGGTGTTATTTAATAAGGCAATGGTTAATTGTAGCGCATCTTGCATCTTTTGCTTAATATAGAAAAGTTTATAAATCAATCATAAAGGAAGCTTATGAAAACTTTACAAACTGATTAAATGACTCATGGGTCGTGAAACTCATCTTATGCCGAGACTTATATCGTGTTTAGTTGCAATAGTGGTTATTATTACGAATGCCATATAGGCCGACTGCTTTGTTTTGATAATAACTATTGCAACGCAATCCCCATTATAACCAAAATTGTAATAGCCATTACTTGATCTCTTGTGTAATAACTATTACAACGAGGCTATAATTGTTATTCCTAGGACACCCCTCTCTTTGCTCCCGCTTGCTCTGCCAATTCAGATTATTAGCTATTGTTTAAATTTATTTTAGTTATAACTAAAATAATTTAAATTATTTATATAAATGATAACACCAATTATGATTATTTTGTGATGATTCATGGTCAATAGATGATGTAATAATAATTATGATATTTCGATAATAATTTACCGTTCATTATTTTAGAAATTGTTCATAATTCAATAATTAGCATGGTATCAGCTTCTTACCATTAGAAATAATTATTTATTCCCCCTTCTAACATATATCATTCATGAAACCAAACAGTGTAATAAATATGACATTACTTAAACCAAACAATGTGTAACAGCTATTGCGTCTCCATCATATTATACTATATTATATCCTAACATCTATCATGTTACGCCCATTGTGCGACAAACAAATATTAGAAATTTCTCGTTTAACATCGTGGATCTAATCCTAGCCTAGGTAAATCCACAGGGCTATTGTCACTATCAAAGGGGGAAATCGTTCTATTTGGTCACGTTGAATAATGCGGTGTGGTCCTACCAAAAAAAAAAATAATAATAATATTGGGGCATGGCGGGTCAAGGTTTTGGCAGAAACGGGTAGGTGTCTGTTCTTTTGCTTTTGCTTGTGTGTGCGTGGGATGTGCCATACGTGTTCGATTGGAGACAAGGTGATGTGATGAGAGAGGGAGGGAGATTTTTTGGTATGTGAAAAGGACTTTTGCACTATCGTTTTTCCATAAAAGCAACACCTTTCGTTAACCTTAGGACATTATATTATCATAATTGTCCTCCGAATCTTTGGTAAATTCAATAGAACTATTAGGTGAACAGGGGAAGCGACTTCTCTCCATGGGACCCACTAATAATACCGATTGTCTTCTAATGAACTTAACATATAGGGAATCATTATAAACTATACTTAATTTGGCAAAACTCAATTCTCAAATCAACGATTGCATATGGTACGATGAACAATTAGTATATTAATACAACTTCCTCCGTTGATTGTTGAACTCTTAAGTCACTTATTGACAAAATCCTTTTTATTTCGCTACAGCAGTCCCAAAGGATGTATTGCATCCGAAAATGGCCCAATTCTATCGGATGTAGAGGGTGCAAGCGAGTCGAGCTACCCTCGCTCGCCTGCTCGAGACGGGCTTGATTTTTCTTGAGCTCGAACCAAGTTCGAACCTAAGGCTAAGGGCACTTCATAATAATTCACTACTTTCCCCACGTAGGATTGAGTCACATGTAGTCAAATGAGGCCATGAAACATTGAACGTGACGCAAGAGCAAGCAACACCAAACCAAACCGGGTCGGGTTCGCTCCACGAGCCCATGATCCAGACCCGCTTTACCCCTCCGCATGTATATAATACATGCCCGAAGGCTTATGACATCGCATCATTCTCTCTCCCTCTCTCTCATGGTTCTCTCCTTGCTTCGTCTTCTTCACCAAAATCCAAACTTTCCCCACAGAAACTCCACTTCGCAGCAAGCGAAAACTCTGCACTGCACATAGTACGCAGTACAGTTCAATCCCTCGTCGCTTCTCCGCCTGCTTGACGACCGCCGCCGCCGCCGCCATGATCAAGTGGCACGATCTCTACGCGGTGCTGGTCGCGGTGGTGCCGCTCTACGTGGCGATGATCCTGGCCTACGGCTCCGTGCGGTGGTGGAGGATCTTCTCCCCCGACCAGTGCTCCGGCATCAACCGCTTCGTCGCCATCTTCGCCGTCCCGCTCCTCTCCTTCCACTTCATCTCCACCAACGACCCCTACCGCATGAACCTCCGCTTCATCGCCGCCGACACCCTCCAGAAGCTCCTCCTCCTCCTCCTCCTCGCCCTCTGGGCCAACCTCCACCGCCGCGGCTCCCTGGACTGGTCCATCACCGTCTTCTCCCTCTCCACCCTCCCCAACACCCTCGTCATGGGCATCCCTCTCCTCGGCGCCATGTACGGCACCGAAGCTAGCAACCTCATGGTCCAGGTCAGAGCGCCGCCGCACCGGCCGCCCGCTCGGTGCTCCGCGGTTTTAAATTACTTCTTTTCGAAAAACTTCGTGTCGAAATGGTAATCTAAGCTTCTGCGTCTGCTGCCGGCTTCAGGTGGTCGTGCTGCAGTGCATCATCTGGTACACCCTCCTCCTCTTCCTCTTCGAGTACCGGGGCGCGAAGATCCTCATCATGGAGCAGTTCCCCGAGACCGCCGCGTCCATCGTGTCCTTCAATGTCGACCCGGACGTCGTCTCCCTCGACGGCCGGAACTTCCTCGAGACCGACGCGGAGGTCGGCCAAGACGGGAAGCTGCACGTCACCGTGAGGAAGTCGAACGCGTCGCGGCGGTCCTTCGGCCTGGGCCCTGGCGGCGGCGGCTCGTTCTCCGGGATGACGCCGCGACCTTCGAACCTCAGCGGCGTGGAGATCTACAGCCTGAGCTCGTCGCGGAACCTGACTCCGAGGGGTTCCAACTCGGACTTCTACTCCATCATGGGCGTGCCTCGGCTCTCCAACTTCGGACCCTCCGACGTGTACTCCGTCCAGTCCTCCCGGGGCCCGACCCCGAGGCCATCGAACTTCGACGAGAACCTGCAGCCGTCCCCGAAGTTCGGGTTCTACCCGGCCCAGGTCGCGTCCGCCCCGTACCCGGCTCCGATCCCCGATTTCGCATCAGCATTCGCGAAGAGCGGCAAACCCAACCAGCAACAGCAGCAGCCGCCGCCGGCGCCGCCGGAGCAGCAATCTAACGGCGCGGCGAAGGCAAACAGTTACGACGCCAAGGAGCTCCACATGTTCGTGTGGAGCTCCAGCGCCTCGCCGGTTTCGGAAGTCGGCGGGCTCCACGTTTTCGGCAGCGGCGATTTCGGGGCTCCGGACAATCAATCCAGGCGGGCCGATCACAGCGTCAAGGAGATCCGGATGATGGTTACCGATAATAACCAGCCCAACGGCGAGACCAAAAGTATAGACATTAATCTAACAACGTTGTCCCTTTTCCATCATTATAGTAATCAGCGACTTAATCATTAGATTCTTAGTTAGACAATCTGAAGTCTTTCTTAATTTGACATCTCAATCTTATCCAAATTTCTGAGCTTTGTTTTTTTTCGCATGGAAGCTGCCCCGGAAACGACGGGATTTACTGGGCAAGATCAGTTCAACTTCGTGGCTAAAGCAGACGAAAGGGACGAGGGAACCGGAGGAGAGAAGGAGGCGGCCGGGCCCGACCGGCCCAACAAGCTCTGCGCGAGCTCCTCCGCCGGAGAGCCGGGGGGGTACGGCGGCGGCGACGACGCCGGGAACGACAAGCAGATGCCGCCGGCGAGCGTGATGACCCGCCTCATCTTGATCATGGTGTGGAGGAAGCTGATCCGGAACCCCAACACCTACTCGAGCCTCATCGGCATCATCTGGTCCTTGATCGCCTTCCGGTTAGGGCATACCGAATCATCCAATAACTAGTCTCGTCTTTAGATAGTGGTGTTTTCAGTAGTAGTTAGCGCGGGAGGTAACGATAATCGGGGTGGTGACTTCTTGTCTGGACGTGGTGGTGCAGGTGGGATGTGGGAATGCCCGAGATCGTCGACAAGTCCATCCACATACTGTCCGACGCCGGGCTGGGAATGGCCATGTTCAGCTTGGGTGAGTCGTCTTTCTGGCCTTTCTTCTGTTCTTTCTCTTGCTTGGTTACATCATCTCTCCGCCTGTCATCCATCCATGCCGTTCTCTCTAGGTTATCTTCGTCAACATTTACGGTCAAGTTCGCTGTCTTGTTCATACCGTCAGTCGTACTTATGTAGATAACTTCGGCAAATTGAATAATGTCTTGGCCAATCCTCGACCGGACGTTGACTGTACCAAACTCTACTCCAATCCGATTAAAACCCACATAAAAAAATGTACTCGGAATCAAGGATCAATCATTGTTCCTCCCATACATTGTATCAGGTGTGAATAGTGCTGCAAACTTGCAGCTCACAGTTCACAGCCATTATATTCTATGACCACCACCCAAACCAAACCAAACCCTGTGGACCCATGAGTGGCTCGGTCGGACCCATCCGACCCGACACATGGGTCCGACCGCCCCTCGTGGCCTTGCGGTCGTAGGGGCTGGCGGGCATCGGTTGATTTCGGATGCCATTTCAGTCCATTCATTACTTTTGAATTAGTTGCAAGGAAAAAGGAAAAAAAATGGGATTCATTGAAAGTTTTCATGTAGATTCGATGCATCTTTATGAGATGGTCCCCCGGTCGGGCTCTTTTATCCCGATTTGGTTTTGATATCGATATGGTAAGGTGGGTTTTGTGGTTTTGCAGGTCTGTTCATGGCTCTTCAGCCTAAGCTAATTGCGTGCGGGAACTCTGTCGCCACGTTCGCCATGGCCGTCAGGTTCCTCGTTGGCCCAGCTGCGATGGCCATCGCCTCCGCCGCTATCGGATTGCGCGGGCCCCTACTCCATATAGCCATCGTCCAGGTAGGCATCCATTCCTCCTAAGTGTCTTGATGTTCCGGCTTTGTCATTTGAATCGATGCTAGAAACGTTTCGAGGAAAACGAGCATGCCCTAATCTCATATTCGACTCCTCACGATCTTCGAATGATGATGGCAGGCGGCGCTTCCCCAGGGAATCGTCCCGTTCGTGTTTGCCAAGGAGTACAACGTTCATCCGGCCGTTCTCAGCACCATGTAAGTCCTAAACCATCCTACTTTCTCGAAGATATCGGGCAGCATCAGATCTTTCAAACTTCTTTTTCTTCCCTCCATATTGTGGCCAAGGAAGCAACTGATTATTCTCTCGAAAACGCGCAAAACTCCCTTTTTCGCAGGGTCATATTCGGGATGCTGATAGCCCTGCCAATCACGCTTGTCTATTACATTCTTCTAGGACTATAAAAAGGATTCCTCCTAAATATATTCCCACCCCCCTATACACGAGTCGCAAAGGAAGTGAATCCGAAGCATAATCCAATCCGACAATGGCGAAATTGACGACAAATGGGAGAGGCGATTCGGGGAAGCACTCGTGAGGATTTCCTGGGATTCTTACACGGGGAAGAACGAAGCGACAAGGGGTGTAAAACGTTAGGCGAATCCCCCCCCTGGAAAATAGGGTTCATGTCTCCATAAGAGGCCAATTAGAGCTGGTCTGAATTGGTTTTTTATTATTTTTCTTTTGCAAGTGTTGATTATTGAGTAAGAAAGAATATATATATATAGAGAGAGAGAACACCTAGCTATGTAGCTTAGTCTAATGTTTTCAATGGGGACATGAGGGGTGGGAAGGAGGTTCTAGATAAGATATACCCTTCATTATATTATTCCTAGATTCCTAAAGTTTCCCTCCATTGAATGAATGAAGAAGATGGAGGAGGGAATTTGGCTCCCCTCCTCTCTTTTTTCTTTTTCCTTTTTATTGCTCCGTCCATATATTCGATTTTGATTGTCACGATTATTGCCTGATTCTATATATGTCGCCTCGACATTTAAGGTTCTCTAGTCGTAAAAAATGTTTATTGGCTTGTCTTGTAAGATAGCCTAGTGGCGTAGGCCGATTAGAAGATTAATAACTATTTCGGAATGGTTTTTAGGTTTGGAATCTCGAGGTTAAGTTTTTTTGGCCTATGTTTAATATCTAAACTCATTATACTAAATTTAGTGACATTTCAACAAAATGATGGAGTCAAGCTATATAGTTTTGATGAAAAATTAGAAATATAAAAAGGACGGTTTTGGAGAAAAAAAAAGAAATAGAACAAAGCTTCCACATATTTCCTATGCTATTTTGGATGGATCCTTACAAGTGTTAATATAAATGATTAATATCCTGAAAATTTTCAAACTGATACACATGTAACAAATTTTTTCTAAACTAGTTTTTTGAGAACCAAAAACCCCAAACTGAATCTCAAACTGATATATTTGTAATAAATTTATCCTATGTTAATTTCCATTAAATTTTACTGTCAAATTATTAAGTTGAATGATATATGACAGTTTATCGGTATACCAATTTGCAATTTTACTTTATGTTTATTACAGTTATACAATTTTTGTGATATTACTACAATTTAACGGAGAGTAAATTTGTCATAAATGTACCAGTTCAGGGTTTTGGCAGTTGAATAAATTAGTTTATGGTAAATTTGTCACAAGTATACTAGTTTTGAGTTTTTTTTATAGTTAATTGAGGTAAATTTGTCACAAGTGTACTAGTTTGAGATTTTTCATGATCAAAAAATTAGTTTGGGGTAAAATTGTCGCACGTGTATTGATTTTGGGTTTTTTTAGGGTATTAACCCTAATATAAACTTTGTGAATACTTTCATTATAATCTGGCGCGAGACATGAGAACTTTGAAAAGCTAATCGATTTATTATTTTTATTTTCCCCCTTTTCTAAACCTCATAATTACGTTTGTCGCAATGTTGGCTCGCAAAGACCCCTAAGTCAAAGTTGCAAAATTTGGCAGCGCAATTTCAAGGACTTTTGGTGTAGAGTTGAGTTTATAAAATACTCAAAGCTCAAAGTTCAAGGCAACACAGCATCAATTTTGGACTTTTAACATTTAAAAAATGCCACTTCATGAATTTGTTAAATATCCTTTCTTTCAATTTTGCACTCTTTAAGCTATCTAAATGGCAAAACAGATCTGACCGGCGGACAAAATCATTAACTAAATTATCATATATCGCTCGGGGTCTCACGACTTGTGTGTTGCCTTACCTCACGTCTAGTCATCACCACTCCTCAAGTCATCCATCTATTCCCAAGGTCCCAAAATTTCAGAGGTCCACGCGACTCATCACCTGCTATCGCCTTGTCTTTGGTCAACAATGCTTGGCCTCTCCTTTTTTGTTTTTTTTCAGCTTTTACCTTATTTTTGAAACTGCTTTACAAAAATGTACCGAAAGTCAATAATCCAAATCCTCTTTGATTTTTTTTTTTCTTTTTGAAAACACCTCGAGTCAAAAAAAAGTTTTGTCTAAAATGTGAAGTCATTTTTCTAAGGCTCTCCCGAAACATGGCGCAGTTTTGGAAAGGCTTTTATGAGAAGCTAATGATGGGAAAATATGATGAGAGAGCATTTTAGAAAGCTTCAGTAGGAGTCAAAAGAAAGGAAAAGAGGAGTGCGCTTTTCTTTTTGCTCTTTCGCTTTTAGATTCGCCAGCAATCCTACCCCACCCTCTTGCACAAAAAAAGTGTTGTAGGGCGGTGAATTTCGTGCAAGATGGACCAGCTTTATGTGGAAAAAGAAAAGGTCCTAATTTTTCATTATATTACTAAAAAATATTGTCTTTCTTCGAAGGAAAAGTAAGAGATGACCATTGTCGAGGTAACAATTTGTGTATCGTGATTAAAAAAAAAAAGAATATAATCACGACATGTTAACGATTTCATTTTGGATAAATTTTTCCCATGTTTTATATCATGTCGGAGTCGGATTTATGTGGTGACATTCTTATTCTTTCCTTTCCATTTCTATACAAAAAGATTAATCTTACCAAAACATGTGATTTTTGGGTTTGTCTAAAATTAGCTTTTTCCCATTTCATTTTCCATTTATAAAAAAATTACAGTTCGTGTATAGTAATTTTCATAATTCAAAATGCCTGAAATTTGAATTTCGACACCTAAGTTGGATTTGATTTTTTCTTAATTTTTTAATGAAAATTTAAATTACGGCCATAAGACAACAGAAGTACTTTTTACATAAATAAAAAAAAAATTAAAAAAGGGACGTTCCCCGTGCCAGATCTTGAAAAAAAGGCAAGGTCCTTGACCATCTTCGAATCCCAAACCACATAAAAGGCCTTCTCTATTTTTTTTTTTTTCAGTCCCGGGATATTGAAATTTCTGATCAATTACGACACACGTTATAACCATCATATTTTTGGCCAGAACTATTATTATATTCCTTGGAATAGGTTTGAAATAAATATTTGTTTGGTAAAGTAATTTTATTTTTCTATTTAAGGAGTAAATTTTTACTTTAAAAATAGGTTTGGAATAAAAATAAGAAGTAAAAATTCTCTACTTCTTTAATTTTGGAATAAAAATGATAAAATTCTCTTTATTACTCACTCTCACTACTAGTCGGCCGCTCACCACAAGCCGCCCATTGCCATCGATCGCTGCCCAAGAGAGAGAAATTGTGTTGTTATCAAACGAATTTCTATTCCAAAAATATAAATTTTGTGTCGTTTTCAAACACGTTCCTTTATTTAGAAACTCGTCAAAGGAATAGAAAAAGTAAAATCTATTTCTGAAATAAAATGATTTTCATTCGCGGCATTAATCTTTATAAATGTACACAACTCCCTTCCCATGCATTCAACCAGGCATACCACTCAAAGAGCGATCGTGATGACATACGTAATTAGGCCTAAATCACATTATTCGAACGGCGTTATGATTTGAAAAGCTGCTGCATCCAAATTGTGCCTCAGAGGTCCACTGAGAATGGTAAAGCCATTCTTTTACGCCGCACTTTCGTTTTATTCGTTGCTGCTTATCGGTGTAGGAATCGCCAAAGCCGGCCGTCCTGTGATTACACACATAATTAGGCCTAATCACAATATTTTGAAACGTCGCTATCTCAAGTTCCCTCGTTCTATGCGAAACTTGTGCATAATGGAGAAGCAATGATCAGCAACGGATGCGCGAGCAATCAACTCTTTTTCTAAGATAATAGACAGGTCATACTTTCCAGCCTCCTCCGAAGATCAATCATGTCTAATGTTTTCTATGTGCATGAATCATGATAGATAGAAATTTCCATCTATAGGACATCTACAATCATGACTGATTGAAAGAAAAATGCTGAACTGTCCAATCAACCATAAACTTAGATGCTAATTGAATCATAAATCTGTACGCGAAATTCGATGTAACTTTTTCAAATAATTTTCATAGAAAATTGCTGATGTAAGGGTGTGTCACGTAAGATAGTCAACGATGACCGATCTCCGTATCAACAATTTATAACGGAAATTGACTTGAATGATTATATTGGAATTTCTCGAGAAGATTTAGAGCTAAATTTATAAAAAAAACGAAAAGTTTAGGATTAAATTGAGCAATAAATTTAGAATGCTAATTTTATTGAGGAAAAAGAGAGGTGTCCACACGATAGACTGACCATCTTTGACTGGCGATGACATAAGTGGGTTGAACTATAGGCCTGACCAAATCATTCTATCCAGGTCAAGGTTGGGCAAATCTCGTAATTTTGACCGTGTCGTGTAGGAGTGAGCAACTTCCTTTGACACACAAGCTAAAAACCAAATTGGGATTTCCTTATCGCTCGTGATGCCATCGTCAAGTGATCTCTAAGTTGGGCATGTATCTAGTCAATTTTGACATCTCCTGTTATTTTTTCCCCCTTTTTTGTCTAATAGAATTGATCAAATCACACGATAGTGTCGGTCCTTTTACATTTGAATAATCTGACTTGATTCCTCTCATATGAAAAAATTCTCATCCGATTATTGTTTCGTCGCGTGACGCCAATGAGTCGGAAAACTTTCAAATTTCGAATTTTGGAGCGACACACTTTTGCTTTGACAAAAACATCGTCGATGGGTCCCATGAATACATATCCCTCGTTTATAGACTCACGTGATATGGAAATTTGCCTTTAATCATCAAAGCAGTGATTGAAACCAAACGTTACATGTGTATGGATTATTATTCGATTGATCGATTTCTTTTGTTTGCTTTCCTTACTAGTACAAACGGATGGACACGATATTTTTTTTTTTCTTTTGACACAACCTTTATTTTGACTCTTTCATTTGACTTTCTCGACCCAAGCTCCGGGCCGGGCCTATGGTTGGCCGACGTCTTTTCATCTCTACGGAATTGATCCGGGTCGTGCTCATGAAGAGTTGTTCGGCACGAATACGCCACACGCCTTTTTCCTACTAAATATATTTCGGAATTTAAATTATGATGACTTTCTCGTCACGCATGTTTTCTCTTTATGCGACAAATTAACCCGTCTTAGTCTCATAATGACTTTTGGCAATATGAGTACATATATTTATGACTTTCATGACACTGATTTTTCTCACCACTGAGGAATTTATGCCCTGGTCTGGTGATATGATCCATTTTAACTAGGGCCCTCAGAGCGCTCTTATCAAACAGTTATTGCACTTCCATTGTCTAAAATTATATTGACAATCATTTTTTTGACATAAATAATTTCTAAACTTTAATTGAATATATAATATGATCTCTGAATTTTTAATTTATTTATTATAATTCCTAAACTTTAACTCAAAATATAATGTAGTCTCAAATTTTTTAATTTATTCAATGTTATTTCTGGATTTTTTTGTATATATTTAATATTAGTTTATAAATTATATGAAAATGTGCAATGTTATCCTTAAACTTAAATTAATTGAATGACAACATTGAAAATTTGCATATAATTTAGAGACTATATTAAATATGTACCAAAAGTCTAGGTACCACATTAAACTAATTAAAATCGAAAGACTATATTGCACATTAAGCTAAAGTTTAGAGACCAATTGAATAAATTAAAACTTTTGACACCACATTATATATTGAACTAACGCTCATGGATCATTTATATTATTTTTCCTTTCATTCAATTCTTCATTATCCTAAAAAGTATTAAAAACATTCACTAATGAGATCTCCAAATTATTAGGTTGATCGAATAAAACTAAGGTTTGAGTATAAAAGAAAATGATGTGCTGGCAGTGGTGGTTCCGCACCACGTGGCGATGATCCTGGCCGACAGCTCTGGGCGGTGGCCGAGGATCTTCTCCCATGCCAGTGCTACGGCAGCAACCGCCTCGTCGCCACCTTCCCCGTCTCGCTCCTTTCCTTCCACTTCATCTCCGCCAACAGCGTGCCATGACCATGAGCCTCTGCTTCATCGCAGCTGACACCCTCCAGAAGCTGCTCACAACGTAAATTGATTCCGAGAGAGTCCAACCTTTTTTTTTTTTCGGAGACAAAGGAGGGGTCCAACTTCACACCTCGGACTTCTGCATCATGATGGGTGTGCCCTGGCTCTCCAGAAAAAAAAAATTTGTTTTTTCTCTGTGGCGTTTGGATTGCTTAAAAGGAATAAGTGGATGGAACATCAATGCCTCAATTCAAGAAAATGATTTCTTTAAAAAAAATCGAAAATAATTTTCCCAAAATACGACTTGATATTGGCGTTGGGCCCAAAAACTCTGTGCTTGAGCATGAGAAACTTGACGATCATTCTAAAGGCTGGGGCTGAGTTTACTAGACACCACTGAGGGCAAGCCTAGGTCCATCAAGGACAAGCCCGAGATCTCAATGCCTAGGACTAGGTCCATAACTCCCAAGACCCCAACACTTGTGCTCAGTCCTTGACGTCAGGGCCTAAGGCTATCTAAACCTAACTTGGATCCTCGGCACCCAGGCCTACGTCCATCCATGTTGGGCCCTGAACCTTGGTGCCCGTGCTTGACTCTCCAATGCTTGTGTTCGGGTTCATCGAGGCTAAGACTCGAGACCTCGATGATTAGGTTCGGGCACAAGCACTTCTTGAGCCCACCCTCCAAGTCAAGGTCTCAGGGCCAGCCTTGAATTACCTGGCCATGAGTGTCAAGAATACAATTATGAGCATGAGCACTTGAGACTCAGGCCCAACCTTTATGGACTTGGTCGGGTGCGCTAGGGAGCTAGGCACGGACACTGGGTTCTTGGGCTCAGCTTTTATGGATCTAGGATTGGCACTCGTGCTCATGCTTGAGAGTTGGGGACTAAAGCCTTGATCCTAGCCCATGCTTGGTTCTTCGGCTGCCCACGCACAAATCACTAACACCCGATTACTATATGTCCAATTTAATAAATCAAATAAGATTTTCCTTTTCAAGCGACAAAATATAATTTTTAATTCATTTTCATATATCAGCCAAATATATTTTAAAAAAATATTATCATTTTTCTGAAACTATTTAAAAGAATTTTTGAGAAATGTCAATTTTTTTGTGAAACAAGAGGAACTATAATTATTAAATTATTAGTTAGACAACTGTCTTTTATAGTTTTCCTTCCAAGACTTCTTAATGAGTTATCTCAATCTTATCCAAGCCGTGCCTGGGCTCCACGACTGGAGACTCGGGGCACAGCGTTGGGGGTAACAACGAGCACATGACGCCGGCGAGCGTGGGATGACCCACCCGATCTTAATCATGGTGTGGAGGAAGTTGATTGGGAACCCTAACACCTACTCGAGCCTCATTGGCCTCACTTGGTCCTTGATTGTCTTCCGGCTAGTACATACCAAATTATCCAATGACTGCTCTTGGACTATATTGTCGCAACAAATTTTCCTATCATCCCATGACGATTAACTAATCCATATGGAGAATTGCTAATTCATCATCACGCTAATCGGTACTAAATTTCGACAAAAGTAAACTTAGCAGTACATCACTATACCTATATAGAAATTCATTATACGAATTGATCTAGTCATCATATGAAAGTTCTATGGGATATTATTTAGTATGTTGGTGCTAGTGATGAATAGTCTTGCATGATTGAAGAGAGATGGGACTTTCGAGTGTGAAACGTGATAATGATTGGGGGGTCGTGTTCGTCTGGACGTGGTGGTGCAGGTGGGATGTGGGAGTGGCCATGTTCAGGACTTCATCTCTCTCCTTTCTTTCATTTATCTTCATATACTCCATTAACAATTCTTGTTTGGTTCCTTTTCTTGGTCATATTCATGGATAACTTCAGCAAATCAATAAAATAATGTCATGGCCGATCGTCAAACCAGATATTCACTGAACCAAGCTCGTCTCCGCTAGATTAACCACGGTAGAAAGAATACTGACGATCAAGGAGCAATGATTGTCCCTCCCCTGCTGTGTCGGCCCATGTCTAGGTTGTGTGAAAGCAGGTGCGAGGGACATTGACCTGTAATGAAACCAAACCCCTTGGACCATAAAGCTTGACGAGTCTTGCGAACTTGAAACTGCAACTCACAGTTCATAGCCGTGTGTATTCTGTGAGCACCACCCAAACCAAACCCCGTGGAACCCACAAGCAGCTCGGCCCGACCCGACATGTGGGTCCGACCCCCCTCGTCGCCCCGCGGTCGTAAGGCTGGTGGGCTTCGGTTGAGTTTTCAAATGCCATTTCGGTCCATGGAAGTACTTGCAGAAAATGTTAAAAATGATGACGAGAGAGACTTTTTAAGTTTGAATTTGATACGTCTTTAAGAGATGGTCCCTCAGTAGACCTGTTTCGTGGTGGTTTTGATCTGACTTCGATATTGTGGTGTGTGTTTATTGCCGGTAGGTGTGCTCATGGCTCTTCAGCCGAAGACAATCGCTTGTCGGAACACGGTTCTCACATTTGCCATGGCCGTGAGGTTCCTCTCGACCCAGCCTTGACAGTCAAGTTGGAGTGATTTATACTCTCCATCAACAAGAAAGACATGGTTTGCGGCTGCAGTGCATGAAACTGCCAAATGACTTTTATAGTTTGAACATATACGACAGAAACAGATTCCTAAAAACAAATTGATACTCAAACAATCGAATATAAAAAACAAACGCGGAAACGAGCTCAAAGATATATGTAACACCGAGTGAAAGAGACATCATAAAGATGAACATGTACCTTATTTGTCACAGATTAAGTACTTGTCGCAATCTTAGGAGATTTATTGAAATCTTTGGAGTTCCATTCTTCAAAAGAGTTTATTATTGTTAAATGAAGAAAACGTATGTTCCATCTCAGTTCAATTAAAATTCCCATTTTCTTTTTATTTTTATATTTAGTAGTTATTTTTACTTAAAAAATAATTGTCAACTGCTCTTTCTCTCTTATGGCCCTTCCCTTATGGGCCGAGTTTGGCCCAACATGGGTGGACGAGCTTGGTTTGGTCCAACAAATAAAAAAATTATCATCTTCCATTCACACATGATGGGTCAAACATAATTTTTTCTTCTCATCTCTGCAACGTTCATACCAATAAATAATCTGTGCAACCATTATAATTTGAGAGCCCGCTGTCATATATCTATTAGGAATATAAAACAACTCAAACTGGGTATTACGTTTTCAAATAGATATAATATGCAGTACCCTAAATCGATTTATCAATCATATTCATATCTCTTTCAATCTCTTTTTAATTTTGATATATTGTATTCACAATTATGATAATTTCAAAACAATCATAATTGGTCAACTTGTTACTACAAGACTAGAATGTGATTTTCCAAACTTGTTTTTTCTTTTTTCTTGGAAATTCTTAATTCAGTTGAACTTACTTTTCTAGAAATATCTAACTTGAGTTCACGTATGTACTCTTTCAAAGAATCCATCAGAACTTACATCTAGCATAAAAAACAAATAAAGTAAAACATGTGGGTTATTTTACTTTCAGACACAGTAAATATTATGTCATTATTTTAACACTCAATTTATGTGACTTTTATATTTTAAACTTGAGCTCTTGATTATTATTTAGATGACAAGTTTAAAATTTGTCTCATATCTATTTATCACACAGTAAATAGAAGCAATTATCCATGTAAGTAGGCTAATCTCTTATCTGTTCGATATGCTTTCTCAATTCTATAATGCACTAAGCATTAAGATGCATACACGTCAAACAAAAAACTCATAGGCATTAATAATGAAAGACGATTTCATTAAATTTAAACACTTAAGGAAATTACAATATTTAGTACATCAACCTTTACACAATCTTAAAGATTTTACATGACGACAAAAGACATATCTAAGTATTGACTTTGTCATAGGATCTGTTATCATTCAATGCGTAAATTTACATCTTTTTGTACAACAATATTCTTGACAAAGTTGTACTTAGTGTCTATATATTTGGTATTGTCATGATATTTGGAATCCTTGTTATGCGCTATCACTGATTCGCTATCACAATTAATCAACAATGAGGTTGTAACATTCTTTTTTTTTTTGGTAAAAAATGTTGCAACATTCTTCGTAACATCTAAATGATCCAAGAATCTCTTAAATTAAACACTCTCCTATACAGTTGCTCATAATGCCACGAACTTGGTTTCCCTTATGGGCGGACGGGCTTGGTGGGGCCCAGCAAATAAAACACCATCAATATATTTTATTAGTAATTTAGGTTGAGCCCATGAATAGCTATTAGATATATATAATCTATTTCTCCTATAATGGAAGGTTGTAATAAAGAGATGCGATATGCTAATTATAGTGTAATGCTATGTAAGATGTAGCCCTAGTTAAGTTAATAGCAAACCAACCAAAAAAAAGTTAATGGCAATGATAATTTTTGTGTCTCAATTTCTCTTTTTTGCTTTCACTCTATTTTGTTGTGTTTGAACATTTAATCCTAACATGCCATCGCCTTCATCGCTATCAAATTGTGCGGCACCTACTTCATATAGCCATCATCTAGGTAGGCATCCATTCCTCTAAGGCTGTGTTTGGTAGTCGGGATAAAATTCAAGATATGATATGATTTATCCTATCCTACGTTTGGTGCTCGCTCATGACAGGATAAAGTTGGATATAAAGGGGATATAGACATGATAAAATTATCTCATGGGGGAGGTGAGATAAAGGTGGATAGGATTTCTAATGTCCATAATAGTAAAGTTATTTTTCTTGAATAACAAACTTATTAAATTAGTAAAATTGAAATTATATTTCAATATAAATAATATTTAAATTATAATTTAAGAAATTAAAAATAAAAACATTAAAAAAATTATTTTTAATTAATCTTATTTTAATTTATATATTCAACTTTAATTCTATCTTATAATAAACATTCAATCTATAAATTAAATATTTATATTTATTATATATTTTAGGTATTTTTGTATTTTAGGTATGTTAGTACATTTACTATTTGATAAAATTTTATTAAAGAATGATGAAAGGGGAAAAAATAATAATGAAAATAATATAAAAAAAAAAGAGGAAAAATAAAATAAAAAATAAAAGAATAGTGTTACGAGAGATTTTCACCATCTCCATTTATGAACATTTATGTTTATTTATAATGATATGCCGTTTATATAAAAAAAAATATACATAATATGATGTAAACATATCCAACTTAAATACTATGATTCACCAAATAATAGACGGGATATAAAAAAATTCCAGGATTTCATATCCCATCCTATCCAATCCTATCCCGATTAGAAATCCGGATGACCAAACGTAGCCTAAAGATTTGGATGTTCCAGATTTGTCGTTTCGAGGAAAAGAAGTATACCATAACACGTACATCAAGACTTGTTAATTTAATTCGATTTATTGAGGAATAGGGTTTCACGCGTCTAGAGCATGACATCTCACATTCGATTCCCACGCTCCGCCGCAGGATCAATTGACGCGAGAACGATTTCTCACAGTCCCGTCGACAATGACACGGTCCGCTTCAACAAGGAATAGTCAGCCATTCTTCACCGCGTAGTAGTCCTAAAACCATTGAACTTTCAAATACGCCGAACGCATCGAATATTCTTTTCTTCTCATTGCGGCCGAGCACCTGATGTTCTTTTCAAATCACGCAAAAACCCTTTTTCGCATGGTCATATTCGAAATGCCGATAGCCCTGCCGACCCTGCCGATCACGCTTGTCTATCACATTTCTCCTATGGCACAGATCCTTAGAAGTGATGATATAAAATTTGTGAATATTTTCTTTATAAACGTTCTTTTTTCTCACTTTATTGCAAGCAAGCTAGAATGGGAAGAGAGAATGCCATGAGATACGGGAACTTCGAAAGCTCATGGACTTTTTGTGCTTTTTTCCTTATTTTTCTCCTTTTTCCAAAGCACGTGATTGTGTTTGTCGCAACATTTTCATAAAGTTCCGGAGCCTCTAAAGGCTCTTGAGTTAAAGTTTCACTATTTGGTAACATAATTTCAGGGACTTTCGATGAAAATTAAAGTTTTGAAAATGCTCGAAGTTCAAAGTTCAAAGTAACTTAGGACGAGCTTGGACTTATAGCAATTCGAAAATGCTTCTTCATGGATTCGATAAACTTGCTTTCTTTTAATTTTGCCCTCATTAAGCCATTTAAATTTCAATTTTACCCTTATTAGCAAAATAGATCTTACCATCGAATAAAGGCATTGACGCAAGGGCTCAAATGAGCTCAAATCTCTTCAATGCTTGTTGTCTGGGGTCTCTCGACCTCAGCGTCACGTTGCCTCTTTGTTCGTCTCACCATTCCTAGGGTTGCAAGATTTTAGAGGCTCGCGCGACTCGTGGCCTCACCTTTGGTTGATGCTCGTTGGATCCTGCAACCCTTGCCCTCACGTTTTTACTTTTTTCTTAATTCTACCTTCCTTCAAAGTTGCTTTATGAATATGGATTAAAAGTCAATTGTCCAATCTCCACTCGGTTTTTCTTAAAACACCTCGAGTCAAAAAAAAATTTGTCCACATGTAAGGTTATTCTCCTAAATCTCTCCCAAACGCATCCTAGTGGGCTTGGGATCGCTGTCCAGGCAGGAATTATTTGATGACTTCGGGTAGAGTTTTGGAAAGAGAGGAAAATATGGTGAAAGCTCTTTAGGATAGCTCTAGGAGTCAAGAAAAAGAGAAAAAAGGTAGTGTGTTTTTCCTCTGCTTTTTCCGCTTTTGATTCGCCCACGATCCTGTCCCACCGCTTACGAAAAAGTGTTGTACGGGGTGTTGAATTTCGTGCCTTTTTTGTGGAAAAAACAGGACCTATTTTTCGTTATATTAATAAAAAGATATGCTTCCGGTTTCCTCCATGGAAAGATAGGGGAATATATAGTACTCGAGATAACGATTTGTGTATTGTGGTATAAAAAATATCTATTTACTAGGTTTCAGTTAATCGTATTATTGTGACATATCTTCATTTATCTTTTTGGTGAATTTTTCCTAATCTTATATCATGTTTGAGTCAGATTTATCTGATGGCTTTCTTATTCTTTCTTTATCAATTTCTCTAAAGAGTGATTAATCTTAACAAAGTTAGTGACTTTGGGGTATATTTAGAATTACTTTTTCCCATTTAACTTTCCTTTTATAAAATTTTAATGGTTCACGTATTTTAATTTTCGCACTCCAATAGTCCCTAAATTTGAATTTCATCACATAAATTGGGATTTCTTTTTTTTTTTTTGTAATTTTTCAATGAAAATTATTTATTATGGCCATAATGCAAAAGGGGTACATTTTATATTAAAAAAAAAAGAACATTCCACCATGCCAGATCTTTTGAAATAAAAGGCAAGGTCCTTGACCTCCATTGAATCTCAAACCATGTAGAAAAGGCCTTTTCCATGTTTTTTCTTTTACGCCACCCAATGCCGCAATTCCAGTTCAATTAGCCTTTATAGTACTCAGTTCCTTCCCATGCAATTCAACAGGGCAATATTACTTCCAAATCTAAAATATTTAAATATAAATTATTATCAATGATGAAAATATTTTTATCATATACTTTCTTCAAGCAACATAAATAATTATTTGTCAAGAAAACATATTGCGCAACCTAAAAGCTAACTAGCATGTGATCCTTTCCTGCTTGCCTTTATAAATAATGCAATCACGGAATCGAAGGCCATATTCTCCTCACGATCTCTTTATGCCTGTACGGGACATCTCCCGTCGTGACTGATTGCGGAATAAATAAATAAATAAAAAGATTTGACCGGGAATCGCCACCCAACCACTCCGAAGCGGACACGTGGCGGTATCCATCGTGGGGAGAGGGGCGGACGAGGTGGTCCGTTTTCTCCGCGTCAGCGGGTCAAACCCGGAGCCCGGGTTCGTCAGAGGCCTGTCCCCCCCAAATCATTCGAGGTTTGTCTTCGGACAGAACGACGTAAATTCGACGGTGTCGTGCAGGAGTGAGCAACGAACGACGACTCTTTTCTTCCTTCTCCCTCTGACGCGAAAGCTAGAAACCAAACCGGGATTTCCTTGTCATGACGCATCCTCCGACGAGTGAATCTCTCCGGGCCCGGCGTGCCCGGTTCTTCCCGGTTTGACCCGGAATCCGTGTGACCATTGATTGTTCAGGTCGTTTGTCTACTATCTTAGGAATAATATAGAAAGTCCGACTGTGCGTACAAGTGGCCAAATGACGTCGAGATGCTAGTCCCGTAGGGTGAACATGTGTTCAGGTATAATTGAGAACTTGAAAATCAAACCGGCAAGAACCAATCCAGTTTTGAATTCTAAAGTATGCATGATAGGTGCTAAATTTCAAAATTGGAGAATAGTTTTCAACGGACAGACTAAAACAATCCATGCGAAGACACACGATTCTATGGCATTCTACGACGTCCATAGTGAGTACGTAATTTGAAACCACTTGTATGAGTTTCTATTTTCAATGATAACCATGACTGAGAATTTTATCTTTTTAATGTTTTACATTTTTGTCTGTCTAATTATGAGTTGTCATCAGTAAATTATAGAAAAGTGATAATCATTAGAGGTAATGATTTATTGCAATTGATTAATTAAATATATAGGTGAAATCTGGGTAGATCTTAAAACCTGTAATAGGGTAGGCTATAGATTCTTGGATATTTTAAACCTAAATGAAATCTAGAATTACTCACTTCTATTTAAACGGGCCGACTAGATCCCTCCTATTCGATGGGCGAAACATTCTCATCCGATTTTCGTTTTTTCGCCCGACGTTCACGGGTTGCGAAAATTTCAAATGTCAGATTTTTCAAGCGATGTGTTGTCACTTCGAAAAAAGCACCAATGGGGTCCGTGATCGTGTGGTCCCTTGGTGGACTCATGTGATGTGGGGATTTATTTCCTTCCATTTTGTCAAAAGCGGTGATTGGAACCAAACGTTGCATGTGCGCAGGGGGGTTAAAAGGATTGAATTCCCAGCCAACGAGGTCGGGGCTCTTTGACAAAAAGCTGAGGATGTGGGTGCTTTCTTTGCAGTGACTTCTCCATTTTGATCGGATTCCTTCAGGCTTTTTCCCTCTTTAAGTACGAACGGATGGACCCCGGGCTTTTTGACATCGGCTCTATCGTTTTGCTTTTTTGTCCCCGAACTCGGAGGTCGGCCCACGGTCGGCACACGTCTTTCCGTCTCTTGGGAATCGATCCCGGGTCGTGCTCACGAAGAGTCGTCCGGCATCAACACGTCGTGCACCCCTTTTTTCTACTCTAGATGCCTCCCGACCTTAATATATCTCGGTTTTGTAATTCGACGACTTCTCCGTCGCGCGATTTCTCCATGAGCAGGATCTAAGAGTTATATAGGTACTGAGTTATCTATTTGTGCAACGAATTCACCCTCGTCGTTGAGCATGTACTCATTAGTCTCGTAATAATTTTGAGCGAGTCTTGGTGGTTTCCTCTAAGTTTTTGCAATCTTAAATGCCATTCAAAGCATTGCTGACGAGATCCCAAATCATAAGGGGCGATCGGGTGAAGCCGTGATCTGAATACAAGGAAAAATGACATCTTTCACGTCCATGGTCTGCAGGATAAAATGGGACGATGGCTGATGTCTCTCTTATGTGTGTAGCTTCGTTCTCTAGCATGGGGACTCACATTCTGCAATTTGCCAAATGCCTTTGAGAGAGAGAGAGAGAGAGATGTACGGCAAACCACCGGCGCAAGGAGATAGCAGCAGTAGGTTGGAGGTGAGGAGAACTCTAGGCCATAGGTTTCACCGGCTAAAACTCGGCTGGACCGAATTTGGGTTAAGCTGACCGGCCTGAGAAGACTGTAGTGGATCAGGGTGAGCCCATGCTAAATGGACTTTTGCTCGGCCCAACCAATTCTTTTGCTTAGATCCAAATAAAGATGGGTTTTATCCAGAAATAAGAGGGAAATGAAGATGCCCGGCAGCCCATGGGCAAGGGCTGCAATGCCCTAGCCGGGCACGAGTGAAGGTTAGAGCCCTCGTTGGATTCGGCAAAGTTATCGCCCTCACATAATTTGTCATGAACGACAGCAAGGGTGTAGTGGCCCTTGCCCACCCTCGTTGTGGCTGGCAAGGGCCTAGGCAATGGCCGGCAATGCCCTTGCCTTGCCAAATCTAGCGAGGGCTTTATAGTCCTCGCCCAAGGCTCAGCAAGGGTTGCCAATCCTATGTAAATAATAATAATAATAATAATAATAATAATAATAATAATAATAATAAAATTAAAATCTTTTTAAAAAATCATTCATGTCAATATTGATTGCATTGCATAAGATACTGGTGCTGATTAGATTGGCACATCAGCAATATCTAGCTAAAATTAGCTGGAATGATTAAATTGGCAATTCAATAAAAAATTTCAGACTAGTTTGGCAAACAGTTTAAAGGTTTATAATTAAGTTGGCACAATCAAAAGATTTATAATTGAAATTGGCAAGTCGTCTTAAGACTAATTTGACAAAATTACAAAGTTTTATATTGAATTAGTGATCATACAATAGGTTTATCATTTTATGGATAATTTTCCCCAAAATCACTAGACCTAAAAAGTGTGCCCCATTGTCTTTTACAATACTTAGACTACTTTTTTTTTTTTTGTGGTCAAAATGAGTTATATTATTTATATTATACGGCAGAGACAACAAACCCCGTAGGTGGGGCATCCAAACATAGCAACGTCCAAAGGCTTAGAGGAGGAGAGGCCCACCAACGTGGAGGGAGAGTCTTCATACGCTGTTGTCTCGCGGCCCAGTCCGCTATTGCGTTTGCTGATCTTGGACAGTAAGTTAAGCCCACTAACGGCAAATGCTGCATAAGACTTTTACATTCGAACAGTGCCCGCACGTGCTTGCCAGTTCATTTCTTCTTCCTTTGTCAAACAGTTCACGACAGATTGATTGTCGGTCTCAACCAAAGCCTCCCCGACTTTTTTTCTCTTTCAAGTACTTCGGGGCTTCGAGAACCCCTAGGGTTTCAAGCCGCAGCACCGATTCCGCCCTGGACAAGTTTTGTGAATCCGTCAATGAGGCTACCGGAGGAGTCCCGGACGACGCAAGCCACGGCTCCTTCCATCGATCCCTCGCACAACGACCCATCTACATTAATCTTGAAGGAACCAGCTTTCGGAGCTTATACTTAGACTACTTTGAGAGATAGATATAGATCGATTAGTAATCGATGTTCAAGCTCTTTACATATTTAAAATTGACTTATTGACTGAGAAATTGAAGTGAGTAAGTGAATTAGGCCCCTGACTGATACGAATCATCTTTGCTCCCTACTCATCGACCCAATTGGCGAGGTAATTCACAGTCTGATATCAACCAATCTAAGGAAGGTTTCTTCATCCCCAAAAGGAAAGTGCTCCGGTCCGGGCCTTCTCCTAAAAAAGAGAAAAGAAAAAGAACAGATAAATGTCCCGAATTTGGGTTGGGCTGAAAATGCTTTCCAAAACTGATGGACCTTAGAAGACTGGAGTGGATCGGGCCGAGCCCATGCTAAATGGGCTTCTGCTCGGTCCAACCAACCCTTTGCTTAGATCCAAATAAAGATGGGTTTTATCTAAAACTGAAAATGGGAAATGAAGATGAATAATCTGTTCAAATCTGCCATTCTATCAGGTCAAATCATCCTAGAGCTGAAAAGCGGGGTCTTTCACAATACTCATTCTACTTTGCGAGAGAGAGACACACACACATCGATCGATTAGTAATCGATGTTCAAGGACGTTACACATACAGACTTATTGACTAAGAAAATCGACGGGGATAAGTGAATCAAGCACCCGATTGATATGAATCATCTTTGCTCTCTCCTCACCAACTCAATTAGTAAGATAATTTACGGTTCGATGCCAACAATCTAAAGTTGCGGAAAATGATTAGTCAACCTAAAACACTTTTCAATTGACCAAAGTATTTGTGCATAAATTTAAGGGAAATTCCAAATAAGGACCCTGAGTGAATCTATATTATCAAATAAGGACTCAAAGTGAATTTTGTGTCAAATAAGGATCCAAAGTGAATCCATTGTTTCGAATAAGAACCCGAAGTAAATTTTGTGTCAAATAAAAATCTGAAGTGGTCAAGTTAATCTCTATTAAGAACCTTAGCTCGCCAGCAGACATTTCCAACGATTAAAATAGGGACAATTTTGTTAGAAATTTGTGATTGGAAAAAAAAAAGGAAAATTCTAAATTAATTAAGTTTAGGTTTTCCATTTAGATGTTTACGTTTTCTTCTTTCTTCTCCCCCGCTGCTCCTTAACCAAATCACTGCCCATTCATCGTCACGACTCGATTCTCATCGCTTAATCAATTCTCGTCGCTCCTCGTCTTGCTTGACCGATGGAGAACTTGGGTCTCCGCAAACAAAGAAAAAAGCATTTGGTTTTCTTCTTGTTTTTGTATTCCTACCTCAACCGGCGGAGAATTTGGGTCTTTGACTTTGCGGAGGATGGGTACAAGGAATTGGGAGAACTTCGGTCTTTGACTTTGCAGAGGATAGGTACAAGGAACAGGAGATCGTAGAAAACCTAGGGTTTTTTTTTTTTTTTTTCTATTTTAGGATTTGTTAATTTTCCCTAGATTTTTTTGGGACAAAATTGCCCAAACTCCGGTCGTCGGAAATGTCACCTGCTTGATAGCCGGTGAATATTTGTCTAACTAGCAAGCTCAGGTCCTTATTTGGAATTGATTCAACCATTTCGGGTTCTTATTTGAGACAATGGATCTACTTTAGGTCATTATCTGATACAAAATTTGTTTTAAGTCCTTATTTGAGAAAATTGACCTATTTCAGGTCCTTATTTGGAATTTTCCCTAAATTTAAGAAAGTAAATTATTCTTTTCTTTTTTTCTTTTTCATTTATTTTTTTCGTTTTCCTTCTTCTTTGGCTAATTGTTGGCTACAGCGAAAGCCAACAATCGAACATAGGTGAGCTCGAGCCTTACCAATCTAGTGATACTTGAGCTCTTGCCAGTCCACACCTATGGCCAGTATTTAGTAGTTGCTGAAGCTTAGTGACTTATGGAGGGGAAACAAATTAAAATCAAATCAAATAATATTTAATTTTTTTTTTTGTTATGAGATTGAAATCATCTTCTAAAAAAAAATCTAAATATCAAAAAAATGTTTTTAATCACATTTCACCACTTACCAAACAACAACAAAAATATTTGCTTTCTCGAAAAAACAATTTTTTGAAAAAATGTATTCCTTTATTATAAATTTGTCCTCGAAATAAAAACACTCCAATGTAGGTTTCTTCGGCCATGTTTGGTTCAACATTTGGAATACTCATTTGGACTCTAAAGTCCCTTGGCCAAATGCAAATGCGTTTAGTTTGTATTTTTGTGTGACTTTGGCAAGATGCAATTGCATCTCCAAAGGAGTTTAAAGGCTTTTAGCCCAATTGAGCTCTTGAGGTGCATTGGCAAGTTGCATCTTGGGAATATAAGTCGGTACTGTTCATCTTCTCCAAGCCACGGCCGATTAGAGGCCGATGACAGCTGGCCAAGGGGTCGCGCGCACTAGCGACTGCCGCCTGAGGGTTGCCTGACCCTGGCGACGGTCGTCGGACCTTAGGCGACGCCTGGGTTGCGTGATTTAGGCCGTCGCTGAGGTTGCGCAACCTCAGGCGACGGTCACCAGGGTCGGGCAACCCAAGGCGACGGCCGCCTAAGGTCGCGCGACCCCGGCGACGGTCACTTGGGTCGCGCGAACCCGGGCGACGGCCGCCCGAGGTCGTGCGAACCCGGGCGATGGTCGCTTGGGTCACGCGATCTCAAGCGACTAGGCGGCCGTCGCCCGGGTTTGCATGACCTTACGCGGCCGTTGCCTGGGGTCGCTTGACCCTGGCAACCATCCGGTGGTCCGACCGCCGGATCCGGTGGTCCAGTGGCCGGACTTCAAAAAAAAATATATGTGTATTTTTTCTTTTTTAATTTAATAAAAGTTAATTACAAATGCACATTTTACCAAACGGTATTTTGGTCAAAGTTGTTTTTTAATGCAAACTTTACCAAACGATATTTACATTTCGAAAAACCCCATTCACCTAAAGGTATTTGCATTACTGCAAATGCATTTTCCAAAAGCCGAACCAAACGGGCCTGGCCCTAATCAGAAAGTGCTGGGTCCGTACCTTCTCCCAAAAAAAAAAAGAGCTGCCGTCAACATAAATAGAAACCTATCCATCCTCTTCCTCCATTTTTAGACTAAGAAAAAAGGCCTCAAAATAGACAAACATCCGCACCGCCGTTGCTTTGACCTCCATCTATTTGCTCCCACATAAAGAAAGAACCAATAAAGAGTCCTCAAAAACTCATCCCTCCCCTCGCTCATTCTTTCCCGCTCCCTCTTCCTCTCTCGTTCCTCTTCTTCCCCCCGCGCCCCCCCAAAGCATCGGACCTTCGAAAAGCACCTGATCCGTAAGGAAAACCAATCCCGGCGATAGACGATGGGCAAAGAAGCCGGCGAATCTAGCAAGGGCGCGACCGACGTCCACATCAGCGACTGCTGCACCTCCCCCGAGGTCGTCTCCCTCACGCAGAAGGTGACGAAGTCTCTCCTCGCCGTGGCTCTTTCCCCGCCCGCGCGCGTTCCTTTTCGGTTCCGTTCGGTTCTCATGCTTCTTCTTCTTCTTTCGCCGCAGGTGCTTGCTGAGGTGATCGGGACGTACTTCGTGATCTTCGCCGGGTGCGGGTCGGTGGCGGTGAACAAGATATACGGGTCGGTCACGTTCCCGGGCATCTGCGTGGTCTGGGGGCTGATCGTGATGGTCATGATATATTCGGTGGGTCACATCTCCGGCGCCCACTTCAACCCGGCCGTCACCGTCACCTTCGCCATCTTCAGGCATTTCCCTTATACGCAGGCGAGTCCTTTGCTCATTTCTTCTCTTGCAGATTCTTTGCCATGCATGTTAGAGGCAGCCGTCCGACCGGCTCGGGCCCAGGCCGAGCTCTCGAGCCGAGCCTAACGTGTTCGCGTCGGGCTAACCAGGCTTGGGGCTAGGCTTTCGTGCTCGAGATCGAGTCTGGTGCGGATATACGGCCCTATCGATCGAGCAAGTCGATGCTCGTCGTGTTGCACGTTCGCGTCATCTTCGCTCATGAAGATTAGCCGTGCAGGTACCTCTCTACGTCGTAGCGCAGCTGCTGGGATCGATCCTCGCCAGCGGCACGCTCTACCTGCTCTTCGACGTGGACTCCAAGTCGTTCTTCGGGACCGTGCCGACGGGTCCCCACGTCCGGTCGCTCGTGGTCGAGATCATCATATCCTTCCTGCTGATGTTCGTCGTATCCGGAGTCGCGACCGATAACCGAGCGGTACGACCCCGAGAGAATTCTTTTCCTCCCTCTAAACGTCCTTCCCGTGAGACGATGAATCGAGTACAGTTTCGGTAACGTTTTGATCGTTTTCTCATGCAGACCGGCGAACTAGCAGGAATTGCGATCGGGATGACGATCTTGCTGAACGTGTTCGTCGGCGGGTTAGTTTGTACTCAAAATAAATCGGAAAAAAAAAAATATCACAAATTATACTGTACCAAACATACGTTTCTAAGATGGAATTTAAATAAAAAACAAATAGATTTTTTTTTTTTCAATTTTCTAATTTATTGAAAAATTGCAGGCCGGTTTCCGGCGCATCCATGAACCCGGCAAGGACCCTTGGGCCGGCCATCACGATGCACGTCTACAATGGGCTTTGGGTCTACATTGTTGGGCCGTTCGTCGGCACCATCTTGGGCGGTTTCGCCTATAATCTGATCAGGCAAACGGATAAGTCCCTCGGCGAGTTGACCAAGAGCGCGTCCTTCCTCAGGAGCAAAGCCGAAGTGTGAATTTTTTTTCTTTACCTTTTTAATGTTGAATGTATAGAATAACAGCATCCATAAGGATGATATAGAGTACTTGTTTATTTATTTATTTATTTTTTGTGGGAGAATTTTCTTGGCTTTCTTTTAGGGCGGACATAATCCATGTTGTCTAGCCAACTTTATCTTGTTGGCCCCTTGTGTTTAGGATGTGTTTATTTAAGTGAAAGTAAAATTTCGCGTGTTGACTTTCCAAGCTTTTCATGTGTTTATCTTGTCAAATATGGGGAAAACCATTTACGGTCAAAAATATGCATGCGTGCTTAAAATAGGAAAAATGAATTCTTTAATGCGAAAAGGGGGACAACATTTTCATGGAAAAAGTATTCGCTTTTGTTATGAAGTTTTCCTTTGAAATAAAAGCACCCATAATCTAATCATGAAAGCAGGGGTCTATGTGCGCTTCGTCGGGAAGCAAAATAGTTCCCGGCCCTAGCTCCTTTGCATGTGGGGCTATATGGGACTGAATCAATCCGGTCCGAATTCGGAACACATTAGCCCTAAAAGTTTCGATCCTAACGAAATGTTTGTCTCGTTACATTCTATGATTGCGATAAATGAGTTTGAAACTAGCTTAACGTCTTCAAGCATGTGACTTTTGTTTGCTTCGATTCTAACTTATTAGAAATAAATGAGTCCCATGCAATCCGATTTCCACGTGACAATTTCTACTCTTAACGAGGTCCTAACTTGTAAGTATGATTTGGAAAATTGGTTTACCCTTTGAATCTATAGGGTGACCAAATGAAAGAGCTCGATTATTTGATACACAACTCGGGATTTGATCACATTTAAGACAAGTGTTAGGATTTCGATTGCATTTGACATGCCATTCGAAATGAGTAGTTCCAGAGTCGATTTAGGTTTCACCTAAAACTTACTACGTAGGATCAATTCCCTAACTTTTGAAACTAGAAACCTACATGTTAATTGGTTCTAGAGTCTACCAGAGAATTGGTCAATTTCTTCTTCTTCTTTTTTTGTTACATATTTTTCCTTTTTAATTAACCAAAAATGAAAGTGAACATAACTACAAAAATCTCACCTATGAATACTGGACAATCTATAAAATATGAATAAATGAGATAAACTAAACAATCAAAAGTTTAAAACATGTGCTTAAAAAATTTATTCGGTAACTAATTCTTGGGAACGAAAACAAACAATACGAGTTGCATTTTTATTGAAATTGAGAATTGGACCAGTAACTATGGAAACTTAGAATTGGATAAGTTCCTATGGGCGGTTTTATCTGGAACCGAGGTTGCTCACCCCTACGTACCGTGTACTTGTAGAGTTTCCCAACTCCCGTGATTATAATTCGACGGATCGGATCTACACCGAAGGAAGGCACGTTAGGAATCCACGTGACGGGAGCGGTGGTCGTCGTCGAGATCGGACGATGACAGAAAGGACAAAAGTGCACGTGATTCAGATTTAACCCCCCCCAGGATTCCCCTCCCCCCCAAAAATAAAATTAATAATTAATGATAAAAAATTAAATAAAATAACAAGAAAGAGCTCCCGCGGTGCGCTGAATCGAGTAAGCAACAGTCCCATAATTCGCAACTGACGTTGAAAGCTCTCCTCCCCCTCGTCTTCTTCTTCTTCTCGCTCGCTCGCTCGCTCGCTCTGCAGGTGGATTTGCCGTCGCCATCGCGTTCTCCGGAGCTTCCTCTCTCCGTTCGTCGGACGGAGAAGCGCCGCCGCGGGGGCGGGGCGGGGGGTTTCGCCGTCGCAAATCCCCGTTCCGTTTGCTTCGCGCGTGATCCTTCGGCCTCGATGCGTGATCGAGGTATCATTCGTTCCTTCCGCTCGACTCCGCTTACGCTCCACACCTCCGTCCCTCCCTCCACCTACATAATGCTCCCTCCCTCTCTCTCCTCTTTCTTTCTTCCTTCCTTCTTTCTTTCCTTTTGCCGCTCGCCGCCGCCGCCGCCGCCGCCGTCGGCGGTGAATCTGCTCGCGTCGGGCTTTTTTGTTTTTGTGTTTTTTTGCTTTATTGTGATGCCTGCGGATCGGTTTGTTAGGGAGTGAGGCGGTGGAAATGGTGATCGGATTGTGATGCTCGTTCGCGCAGGCGGCTGCTAGTTCCGGGGACTCTCTCTCTCTCTCTCTCTCTGGTCGGAATCGGCGGGGGGGGATTATTTCGCATGGCTGGAGGAATCGAAGAGACGTTCGGCGTCGGTTTTCAGGTTAGCATCGCGGCTCTCTGTGTGTGTGTGGAGATTCTGGAGGATCCCGCTTACTCGCACGTACTCTACTCATTCTTACTCTGCTCTGCGTTTCTCGTGTATGTGTGTGAGAGGATCACAGCAAGAGGAAGGTGCAGTTTTTATCGCTAGTCCGCTATGGTTTCTAGATGATATTGTTTGAGGATCACTTCTTATTTGGGTAGGATCACGGGATCAAAGCATTATGTAGATCGATGGTTGCCCGTTTAGTCTGTGCTATCTGCCTGAATTACCGGATTCAGGAACTGAGCAAAAGTGCGATTTTGTGAGGTTAGAGAGAGCAATGTGAATACATAGCTCGGAATTCTTCTATGGTTCTCTCTGCTGTTGACGTGAAGATGGTCACTGCGTTGGGATTTTACCCGTAGCGTAGTATCTCCCTGATATCGTCAGCATTTCGTTCTCGAACCTGGAAGCTGAGTATGAACAGAGAGCTATCTGTTTAAAAATTCGAGCTTTTATGATCTCCAATAAGTTATCTGGAAGATTGTGAACGCAGAAAGTGACCTGGAGGATTTCTGGTTAAGATGTGATGAACTAGCTTTGACTTTTTCTCCCATCCCTGCAGATAATTGATCCTCCTTTCTTTCCTTTCTAACGTGCTTTCAATCCAATTGGCAGGCTGATTCAATTCACTCCGGCTCTATTTCATTTGGGAGGTTTGAAAAAGAACCTTTGGCATGGGAAAGGCGGTCTTCTTTCTCGCACAATAGGTATCTAGAAGAGGTTGAGAAATTCTCCAAACCTGGTTCAGTGAACGAGAAGAAAGCTCTACTTGAAGCTCATTTTAAGAAGAAACCGCTTCTGCATCAAAGTTCATCTGAGTGGCAGACTGGAAGGGACCATCAGCATGATGAAGATGACACATCAGACAATACGAGCAGGGAAGGATTTGAGCTTTCAATTGAGGATAATTATTTTGGTCACTTTGATGAGAGTCCAGCAAGATCAGGGTGTAGTGGAGAGTACGGAGTAAGAGTTGGTGAAAGAGAAGATCCAGGTGTTTTGTCATTCCGATCCCATGAAAAGGAGGGGTTAAATGATCTTTCCATGGATTTTATTCCTATAGAGCATAATGCAGGGATGCCAGTTTATATAGAGGTTGGGCATAATGACTTGCCAATAGGTTTTGCTGAGACACCCATAGTCGCAAAAACAAGTTCTGACTATGATGAGAGAGAAGCAGAGAATTGTTCTGAGGCCAGCTATTCATTTATAAAGGACAAGACTGATGAAAGGGTTGAAAAGACCTGTTCAGAAACATCTCATTCTTCTCCAAAGGTATGGGATACTTTCATGTAATTGACTTCATGCATCATGTTTAATGGGTTAAAGTACTGGTTCCTTTTCATGTTGCTTATTCGTCCATATATCGTCATCTCAGTCGGCATCAGCATCGGAAACTAAGCTCACTGAGGCCACAGCTAAGTCTCAGTTCTCAGTGGCTGATGAGAAGAGAAAAATTTCCGCCGGATCATCCAAAGATTTGAACAAAACTCTGGGTGGAAGGATAAGAGGATCTCCATTGAGAACAAATAGACAGAAAGATTCAACCATGTCTGCAGCTCAAACTTCCCGTCTAGTACACAAAACTTTGAACCCAGAGGTAACGGTTGATTTGTGATGAGTGACAATGCCAAAGTTGACGTTTTGAATTGAGAAGTACAACTTGCATGATTACATCAATAATCATGTCAAAGTCCAATTCTTTGACTTTCTTCTTTGCTCGATACTTTCTTCTAACTGTTAATGCATGATGGTCATCTATGCTCAGCAAAGGGAAAAGCTGGTGGCGAAACCAGTGCGTGAAGACAATAGGTACTTCTTGCCTCTTTTACATGAAACGTGATATGTTATTTCCATTCTACAGAGGTCTTATACTGTCATTTCTAACAGCAAAGGAGAAGGAGGACAGAAAATTTCTGAACCTCAATCCGTGTCGATGACGAAGCTCGAATCAAGAGCAGATTCTACTAGAAGCAGGTCTGAAAAGAAAATTCAGAACTCCTTGAGGAGATCAGTCTTCGAATCTTCTGACTTAATTCCTTGACCTGAAATACAGGCTAAAGCACATTGCTCAGTCACAGAAGCCAGAAACAAAGTCCACCTCTAAAGGTTTTAATTTTCTGAGTGACCAGCGAGCAGAAAGGAGAAAAGAGGTAAGTGTTAGAAATGATAACAGGATATGATGGTAAAATTCATGGTCGGTATATCTGCCTGATAACTTGGTTTCGCAATTTGCTTGATTTAGTATTTTATGAGGCTGGAGGAAAAGATGCATGCTAAGGAGGCTGAGATTAATGAGATTCAAGCAAAAGCACAGGTATGCTGAATCATTCTTTCTTTCTTTTTTTCGCTATGTAGGTATACTGAATTGTCCAAAGAATAATAGTAGGTACATCAAGGATGGTTTACAAAACTTTTATATAAAGTGATATGGCAGACTCTTATTTGATGTTGAATATGGTCCACCTGTGTCAATTACATACAGTTTATCAGATCACTTACCATATCAGTTTGGGAGACTAGTGTTATTCAAATATGTATCATTATTTATCTTCATTGAGAATACTACATTCACGCAAGGCAAGGTGGATACCAAATGATCGATGCATACAGAAGAGAAATAATCTTTGCACCTTTATTTCGTAAATCACCATTTCTTGACCTGATAAGCAATTCTTGTATTGTTCTTTTCAATTAATGATGCTTTAGCTTATTGACCTTCCCCATCCCCCTTTCCATTCTTCCTTGACTATTATATGATCTCTCTCTGCTCAGAGCCGGAAACCACATTGATGTAATTAAAAAGGTAGCATGATTTATTGCACTATAGTTTTGCCTTTGTGGTTGTAGATCTAGATAATGTCATTCTTATTATTGTAGGAAGAGACAGAAGCTGAAATCAAGCAGTTCCGGAAGAGCCTTAATTTCAAAGCAACGCCTATGCCTTCTTTCTATCGCGCAACTCTGCTATCTGGGTCAGATGGCAACAAGGTACATTAACACAAAATCTTTTCCATGTTTTCCTGTTTTTATGAGGGTCAATAAGAGTAAGTTCCACTTGGGGAAATAAGTTAGTCATTGTGAAATGTGTTTCCCAATGAATTTTTAGTGGCTTTCTATCTTCTGAAGCCTTTACCTGCACTAATCGTGGTACTCTGCAACCTGGACCAGGGGAAAGGTTTTTCATGTCTGCTTCTTCTTATGATGGTTGATAAAAGCCAGTTCCACTTAAGTGAAATTATTAATGCGTCTTCTTATGAATCTTAGTGGCTTTCAAATCTCCAAACCGTAATCAATCTGATTTAATTTTCTTCCCAATATGCTCCACTTCAGCACGTGTGACTTTATGTCCAACATTTCCTACTTCAAACTTGAAGCTGAGCAAACAGCCAAGACCGATTCTGTTTGACATCGTAACATGAAGGTCATAGGAGAATTTGTGCTCCTATATCAGACAAGCCATTTGATCATGAAGCATTTTATAACATAAGAATTTTGAAGAACAGAGTATAAAGTCAAATGTGCCCTCTTCTGAGTGGATTTCCTATGCACTTTCACTATACTTCTGTTGTTATTTACTTGGTTTATAAACCAGCCATTCTAATTCAAGGCAGCTTTTTTATGTCTTAGGCTTCATCTACCAGGGACAGGTCAAGCATTTCATCTATGAGATGTCCCAGTCCTCAAAATCAAGCTGCTTCACGATCCAGAATTCATTCCAAGGCTGGAAATTGCCAAGTTGTTGCCGCGAGTGCATCTCTAAACACATCGAATCCACCTGAAGCCTCTCTGGATCACAAATTGATCAGCAAGACCTGGGGCTCGAATGCGGTCTCTCCAACACCATCATCGAACAAAGCTGAATCCACAGGAGATGCAATTGCAAATGAAACTGCTTCGAGAAAGGGCAGAGACGATGACAACGGGAATACCAACAAGCAGAAATCGAAAGCATCGGCAACTGCTAGGACAGCGAAAGGCCAGAGAGTTGAGGGGAAGCAGAAAGCAGGAGTCAAAAGAGACACCAGTCAGATGATGAGAAAGGATACTAGAACTGTTGGCACGAGCAGGACGGGCCGTGTCGCTGGAAGTGTTACTTCCTGACAGCATTTCTTCCGTGAAATCTTCCCTAAATTAGTCATTGTTTCATTGTTACTCATTTGCCTCCACATCACTTGAATAGAAGATGCCCGAGGAAGTTTAGGAAAATAAGGTAAAGTCGGCTTTCGTAGATTCTTACATGGCCAAAAGAGAAAGCCTGCTCATGTATCAGAGTGCGTTCATTCTCTGGCCGTTCATTCTCTATCAAAGCCAGAGAATTTCATTTTATGCATGTTCATGTATCATAAGTTCAACCCGAAGGTGGCGAAATTCGTCACTTCCGACACCGATTATCGGATGGACACCTGTATACCGAAGGACAATTGTAATTTATCGCGAATAACCCAAGGATCTTGATCCTCTTGAGAACAATGAATGATTTCATTCCGTCGTCGATATTCATCATCCTGCTCGTCCACGACTTGCTGCATTTCTTGCTTGTCGCTCTGGAGTAAAATTCCCTCCTTGCATACGAAAAGGATGCACAACATGTCGATCCACGATGATCCTCTTAAATTGGTTCGTGGTGTATTATGTTTGATTATCAATATAAGCTTTATTTGCTTAGCCAAAAGAAAACAAGCACGAAATTGGAAGGTGGTCAAAACGAAAGCTCAGTGACATTCCTTCCTCCAGACATCAAAAACACTATAAGCATCTGTTGTACATCTATCAAATTGTCTATTTGTCCAGCTTACTCTTTTAACACTAAATTACAAACCCGAAGTGCTCTCCGCATAAGCTTCATACCAAGCAAATGAAAACAGCTCTACATTTTTTACATCGTCATTTTCACCGCCTTACATTAAATAATATACCACAACTGACCCAAACTAGCAACCGCCCCTATAAGCACGACCGTCGATATCCGGAGACCTGCGGCCGATGACTCCGCTGTCTTCATCCGGGGAGGCTTCCGGTAGTAGTATGGAAAATAGGGCAAGATCGGATCAGGCGGTGGGGGAGCGCCATAAAAGCCGCCGCTTGGCTGAGGCGGACTGTAAGGGAAGTAACCCGCCGGCGGAGGATAGATAGTGCCGGGCGGTGCCGGGTAGGCTCCTTCTTGAGTCGGAGTGGTCATCACCGCCGAGGGCGATGCCGGATTACCGGTGGACGCGGGCGGTGGATTACCAGTGCATGACGGGTACGGGCAAGACCCTTGGGAACTGGTGGTCTCGATGACGTTCAGGATCACGAAAGCTAAGACGAGGGTGGAAACAGCCCGTCCCGGCTTGGCCATGTGAATAGAGCATGCGAGGGGGATGGTCGAGAGAATCACCTCGAGAAAGACGCAGAGGCCGGAAGAAGATCGGACAAGATTACGTGACGGCGAGCGATTGAGTAAAGATCTAATCTTTAATGTTCACATCAATGTGTTGATCAGCGAGTGCCACGCATGTCCCATCAAGCGGTGCAAAACATAGGCACCGCATGCAGCTGGACAGCTGTGGATTTGCGAAGTCACGCGGCTAGATAACGACTGATAACCGAACGTACGAGGTTGTCCATAGACACACGTAGCCCACTTGTCGTATGATGTTGAGTATATTATTATGTCTTTATATATAATTTACCTAATACAAGAAATAGAAAGTCGAATAATGAATTTCTCTAATCACACGGTCACTTCAATTATCCTTGAAAAAGCTAAACCCACGGGGAGATTACTAATTAGCTAGCTACAACTGTCCTAATCCATTTTTCCACTCTTCAGACAGCGACTTCTGGTGGACGTCTAGCGACCAAATAAGAGAGATTTGGTTTATCCAAGATTTCACCCTGCCGTTTTTGTTGTGATTCCCCTGATATGTGACGTGTTTTCCAATCAATAGCGGCTGGATTTACAGTACCGTAGAAGGTCATATATATGATATTCACCTAAGGAGAGGAAAATTATTCAATAAGTTGCATCTAATTCAGTCATAATTTTTTTAATTTAACTAATTAATCTTAAATTTTCAGCAGTTTTCAAATGTAGTCACAGTCAATTTTGATCCACTTAGTGTCAGTTGTCTAAGATGCATGGCTGGTGCAATTTTTTTATGATGTTCGTGAATATGTGGATGAATAAGGAAAATCGTCCAAAAAGTTTTAACTTATTGTATAGTTGTCTAGTTATGTCAATCCTAAAATTTTTAATTTGGTTAATATAATCCTAAATAATTTGACAATTTTTCAATGGGCCACACTTTTTTCACTCTATCTTTCACTAATAAACTCCCTTTTCATAATGTTTTGACCATCTTATCCTTCGTGGGTCCCGCATTTTGGCATCCGAAGGTTCAAACGGTGGCCCTCCTTTTATTTGGTCTCTTTCCTCACGAGTCTCACTCCTTCTTCTTACTTATTACTCTTCTATTTGCATGCATCTGCGGTCCTTTTCCTCATTAGCTAGCAACAATGAAAAACAAATCGAATTGATGCACCGCGATCAATACATGAGACTGTGAGATTTTGTCCTTTTATTTGTTCTCTTTCCTCACGAGTCTCACTCCTTCTTCTTACTTATTACTCTTCTATTTGCATGCATCTGTGGTCCTTTTCCTCATTAGCTAGCAAACATGAAAAACAAACCAAATCGATGCACCGAGATCAATGCATGAGGCTGAGAGATTTTGTCCTTTTATTTGGTCTCTTTCCTCACGAGTCCCACTCCTTCTTCATACTTGTTACTCTTCTATTTGCATGCATCTACAGTCCTTTTCCTCATTAGCTAGCAACAATGAAAAACAAACCAAATCAATGCACTGAGATCAATACATGAGACTGTGAGATTTTGTAAGATCACTACCAATTGTTTTAAAAATTTAATATGTTAGATAAAAGTGCGATTTATCATTTAAATATTTTAACACTCCCCATCATGCTTATTCTGGTTTGTGGAAATTTAACTGGGATGGCAAATGGAGCCCGGAAAGAATTGAACTTAGGACATCCAAGCTTTGATACTATGTGAGATTTTATGGGATCATAGCCGACTAGTCTAAAATCTTAATTGATAGATAAAAGTGTGGTTTAATATTTAATTACGCTAATACCCCCTCATGCTTAGTATTTAATTGGGGAGACAAATATAACATAAAAATATTTGAAATCAGGATCTCCAACTCTGATTTTATGTGAGATTTTGTAGAATCACAATCGACCATTCTAAAAGTTTAAACTGATAGATGAAGGCGTGATTTAATAGTTAATTACGCTAATAGTGACTTTATGTATCCCATCATCCATTGCACCCACTTTTTGTTTTAAGTTCAACCAAAGAGACGATTGGCAAGGTGGCTTGGATGTCCGAGGCGGAAGCAGAACACCCCAACAACAAAAGAGATAGTCCAAGTCTGATTTGGATTAGTCTACTATAATTGCTTCATAGGTGATTGGCAAGGATTGTTGTGGCACGTGAGGCATTAGGCTCTCCCCATCCCATCGAGGCAGCCTTCGAAGCCGCCCCCAATAGGCGAAAGCCTCTCCATGCCTAGGCTTGGAGTCCACCTTCATCTCCGGCACGGCGAGCTGACTATTCATGGTGGTCGGCGATGTTCGGGAGAGGGGGCTCGCTATGGGGTCGGAGAGGTGGGAGCCGAGGGAGGCGGAGGAGAGTGATAGCAGTGGGCCGGAGTTTGGAAAGAGAGTTTCTAGGAAGGAATCCGGCGGATGGCGACGGCGGCGTTGATTGATCGGAGGTGGCGATACTCTGGTTGGTTCAATGTGGCGGGATTGTCTTCTTTTTCTTAGCCATCATTGTTTACCATTGCCATTACTGTTTCCTTGAGAATGGTACTACGCACAGAGAACAAGAAGAGTAGTGGGACCGTAAGGAAAGAAAAGAAACCAAATAAAAGGAGGAGCATGGATATTGAACCTTCGGATACCAAAAACGTGGGACTCACAAAGAATCAAATAATCAAGATATTGTGAAAGGGAGTATATTAGTTTAAGAGAGAGTAGAAAAAGCACAACCTTTTTCTAGTATAGTCATTCTAATAAATTTTGATTGAAAATCTCTTACGTAATGATTCAATGAGTGTCACGAGTCTAAATGACACAATCAGCACTAACATGGACAATTTTTACAATGTCTTTTGATTTTTTTTTAGTTTTTTGTTTTCATTTTTCTCTCTCTCTTTTTATTACTTTTATAAAAAAAAATTAGAGGATATGCATGGCCAATGGTTGACTAGCCATTGGACAGAGGCAATGGCCGTGATGGCCCTTGCAAAATCTAGCGAGATGACGGGAGGGCATTGTGGCCCTCACATAGATATCACTTGTGGCTAGCAACCTTGGTTGGTTATTGCCGAGTCCCCTATTATCCTCGTCGACCATTTCGAGAAAATAAGCAGTGGAAAATAAAAAGAAAAGAATAAAAAAATTCATAATTTTTTTAAAATGCAAAAATTATCCACATTAGCACATGTGATGTCATGGAAGATAATTAACGTCCACCTCAGTGATTTTTGGCCAATATTGGTCGAAAGGATTGCATTGAAAATTATCAAAAATTTAAGACTATATTGTTTAAATTGAAAAGTTTAAGAATAATTGACCACCATGCAATAAATTTAGGACTTTTTGACAATAATCTTTCAGTTGGGATCCTCTGCCCTTCTCCCTGTTCACCGGCGTCTTTTTTCACGCTTGCCTTGTTCCTTGTTTTGTTATAAGGATTTCCCTATTCTCCCTTTCCTTGTATCCACTGTGTTGGTTGCTTTTAGCTGTTGTTTGGCTTGTTTCTGCTCCTGTGCAGTTTGTGGCTTCCCCCCCTTTTTTCTTGGTACCCTTCCACTTGCTTTGACTTGTTTGTTTTCGTAAGTGCAAGTTTTGGTGTCGAGTTTTTGTTGTATAGCTGTATAGCTCTTTGGTTTAAAGTCAATATATCTCTTACTTTCTATCAAAAAAAAAATCTTTAGAGGAAAAATTACAAATAAATAAATAAATAAATCTATTATACTTATGTCAATTTAATTTTAAAATTTTTAATATGGTTAATTTAGTCATAAACCCTTTAACAATTTTCCAATTTGTGCTAATCACTTACATGAGGGTCTAGTTAGCGATTGCCATCCTACATGGCACGACCAAGCCCTGAAGTAGAGATTTTTTTAAAAAATTTCCTTTTTTCCTTTCTTTCCTTTCCTTTCTTTTTTCTTTTTTCTCTTTTTCCCTTTTCCCCTACACCGGACCTTTTCAAATTACTTATTTTCAAATAAAACTTATCATGTTTATTACAACAAAATAAATGATTGGGCAATAGATCAACGATTTCTTAGAGAACTTCTGCACAAATTTGCCAGCAACACGCTTGACCTTAGCTAAACTTTCTCGGACACGTTGCCTCAGTGTCCTTGAGCTGAAGTCTCGCGCCGTCCTAAAATCTCAATTCTCTCGTCATCTCGGTCAATACAAGGACCGACACGGTCGATCGCTGATGCACATCACCAATTGTCGCCTCATGGCGAGTTGATGCTAAGTCGGGTGTCGCTCGAGGTTTAGCATTTAAGAAGGATGCATGAATACCCTTATTACAAGTCGGGATGCCAACGGTGTCGATCTCCACGATGCGAATGTCTTGATTGTGTTTGCTTTCTGATGAATGTGCGGAAGAGGATTAGATGGACTCGATCTTAAAGAGTTCGGGGACTAAACTGGACGAAAGGAAATCTAGAAACGATGTTGGACAACGAGGGAAAGTTTCGGGAGACCATCGATGCCGTAACTCCTAATCTGCGCGCGTGTGAAATTTCTAGGGATCGTCGGACTTTTTGCTATCCTACAATGTAAAAAATTTTATGTTTATGTAATCGAGTTGTACGGATTTGTATTACAAGAGGAGGGAGATACGTATGGATTCCAATGATTCACGATCGCATGGCCTATTACGGGGATGCAAATGAAGCTGTTTTCGCTTGTCAACAGGCGTTACAGGCTGGGAAATTGCAAAAACAACGGGTGTGGAATTCTTGGTGTACTTCTCGACTCAAATTTCTCTTTTCTAGTCGCCAAAAGCCCTCCCGAAGTCAAAGAAAGCACCCTCCCCGTGACTTCTCGCGACAATTTATCGATAAAGAATTGACTTTTTAGGGACTAAATGGTCACCGGAGAGGAACTTTTGGCAACCCGTTTGGTCGGTTGGAGTAGTGTTCTAGCAGTGATTAGGTCACTGAAGGTTCTTCTGGTAACCATAATTTGGATTGCTAGAAGCGACGTAGAGCAAGGTCCTTTTTGCAACCGAAATTGGCACTTGGAACTTCTATAGCCCAAATCTAGACTTTTCACGACCATCTTTTCGTCGTTAGGCAAGATTTCTTTGCATTTTTTTTTTTTTCATATTTAACGTAACAGAGCGATGCACACAGCTTGGCCTTCAATATAAATTGCAGCTGTGCTTTTGACAAATAACGCGACAAATAGTATAGGTAAATGCTGGTCACATATACACCGCACCACCACATGATGTTGAAGAGGACCCAATGATGCATTAAGGGAAGGTTGTATTTGATCATGGCGAAAACAAAATATTTCTCCTCAATTCTCATTTCTCCAAATTGAAAAAGAAAACACGAATGTAGGCCGTGTTCCAGTGACTTTATCAGTACGTGCCATCTAAACAAGTACCAAATGCTTGAAAAATGACGTACTTCGAATTCAAAGTAGTTTTCTCCGAGAGAGAGAGATCCCTTTAGTGTGTTTATTACCTCATTCACCGCGGACTCCGTGATGACTCTCTCTCCTGCGTCTTTCCACTGGTCTTGAAACGAACGAACCGTGCGTTGATCATGCAGCTGACGACGACCACGGAAAGGTCAAAAGAGAGAGAGAGAGAGAGAGGGAGGGGGGGTGTCGACTTCCATGCGAAGGCATGCCAAATGACCGGTCCTTCCGTTCATAACCTCACATTCGTTGACTGTTCGACCTTCAAACTCTCCATTCGCGAAACCCTAACCTAAGACGCCCCAGCCTAGTTCTAACAAGAAGCGTCTAACCATGTAAAAGCTACCCTTCAAGCGCATGGGAAGTTGTTAACTCTTTGCAAGCGGTCACACGGACACATTGCATAGGAGTATTATCCCAAGAATACATGAGCAAAAGTCTCCTCAGACATTCATGGAAACAGACAAGCAAATTTCCTTTCCTAAGGCAGTACGAGGTTTGGTAATACTTTTTTAGGTGCACCAGCTTCTAGTGAGTCAAATGGTCCATCGCCCTTGCGGACTTCACATGCAATCTACGTACAACCTAACGGTCACGGTATACTGCAATCACTCAAACCCTATTCGCTTAGCTTTGAAATTCGGACTTAAGAGAAAAAAAACTAGGGAAGTGCCTCGTCTTTTCTCTTCCTTTTAGCATTCGGTACTATGAAATGGAAGTCTTATCCATGGTAAATTAGGGATCGGCCACCCCGAACTATGCCTCTGAACTCTGTGAGCTAGCCTTTACTAAGGTTTAGATTTTATCTCCAGTTAGCATCTAGTATAATCTCTTTTTTTCCCCTTTGACCAAGGAGTGGATTTACCAAAGCACCAACATGCAGTTAAACTGGTAAATGCTTCTTTTTCAGTGCTGACTTCGCCAATAGAATTGAAGATGAGCGTTTTCTTTTTTTAACCAACCGCAAACTTATATAGAATATAGATACTCAACCTCTAATACGTATAGGCTGTTCACCTAACACACAGTCTATCTAATTAATATATGTGCGTATTTCCTATACATTGACTTGTGTGCACAGTGTTCGATTACAACGGCATTCAGCCTATGTACAACTATCAGCCATATCATATTGGTAAATAGAAGTTTCACTCGTGTGAAAAAGAAAACGAGTTATCTTTAGTTGAGAAATTATCTAGGAACTTAGTATATTGTGTTAAATAAAATCTGGACCATCATATCTAATAGAATTAATGTGGAATCAACAAGAGACCTGTCATTTTTATAACCCACATTCATTTTAGTACATATACCGCATTCATGTAAGAATTTCTCATCTTTTAATCTTATTATCTTGATAAAAACCCCAATAGATAAAAAATCCAAAATCAGAAAAATGGGCGCAGTGGGTTCTCGCGCCAGCTCCACCTACCTTTCTGTTCTAACTTCAATTGGCTAGTCTGTCCCAAGGAAGAACTCTTTTCTCACCCACCGCCGCACGCATGTGGCCCCTTAGTTTACCTTCTGGTCATGGTCACACTTCGTCCTACTTAGTCAAATCTCCAAGTCTCTAGGACATAGATTGTCTTAAAGCCCCAGCTTATTTTATAGAGTTCAATGGTACAGATTCATTACGTTCTTAAAATTTAAGGTTCTGATAACGATGTCTAGTACAAACCTAGCCTGGATTTTGTCCTGATCTCCACACAAACTGCAGAACAGTTGCATGGACAGGAAATGGGGACGAAGTAATATGACAGCCAATAGATTTTGTGGTCAGTGACGGTAGATCACATGAAATCCAACACTATCTACCGTTGCGATTTATTCGCTCTGTTCACTTTACATTCTGAGTCTAGACAAATGTTTCACCCTATATAAATTGAAAGAATCAAATTCGAAAGAAAAGCCTTCCAATAAGATTCCCTTGACTCTTTTAAGTTAATCAAAAAAAGTGTTCAACCGCAGTGCAGATTAGTCAAGAATTGTCACTCAAGTTGAACAATCTCATTCAGTTCATCACGACATGAGCCATCTGGTCAAGAATTCTCACTTGGTGTCATACTTTGACACAAAGCATCAGGTAGAAAGTTCCTAGAAACTGCCGTGGATGCTACCGTAATAAAGAGACAATCATGCTGATGTATCACTTATACGCATGCAAACCAGAGAGAGAATCATCACTAACCACCTTTTCTAATTTTTTATCAAAGGAACAAATTCCAAAAAACCCCCAAAGCATTTCGTGCTTTGTTAAAGCGAAGATGATCGGGGTATGTACAGAACTCGAGGCTTAATTGGGTTGAGATAAAATGGTATACCTATGTACTCGTTCACAAAAATCACACCCTAGTATTTTTCCTTAGCACAAGCAAACAAAGTAAAAGGACTCTGGAGACCTGTATATAATTGTTTTGGTTCTTTAGAATTTAATAATTTTCTCGATTTGGTTTCTTTTCTAAGTCGAGCATATCGCATCCGCATGTCCGCTGTGTTTCATATGTTAAATATAGGGAGTATCAGGCTGGTATACGTTAACGTAACATATGTACTTTCTATTTGTGTGTTAGGTATAAGTTTATTTTGGTAGCGGAACAACTTCTGATTGCACCATTGCATGACTCTTTCAAGACAAACCAAAATGACCCAGCAAGTGATTTCGCTTATAGAGCTCACTCTTGCTCCAACAGATGTTTGTTATCGCGATGCTTTCGCGATCTCTCTACTCTCCCAGAGACGGGGAGAGAGGGAGAGAGAGAGAATCAACTATCTAGGGTTTCATGAAGCCCTAACAACAGTTTCAAGGTCGAACAGACAACGAAGCAAAGGTTAGAAAACAAAAGACTGCTCACTTGGCATGAATAGCATGGAAATACACTCACCCGTGTGCGCATGTCCATGAATACACCTCCTCTTCCACCTCGAAAACTGTAAAATTCCAAAATATGGTGAATACTTTTGAATCCATACACCAGCAAACCAGAGAAACAGCAGAAGAAAAAAGAAAGCATATGCATGTATAATTAAGGTCTAAACCAAAGAAATCTATGCATAAAGAGAAAATAAAGAAACAAAGTACCAGGGTCTCTCCTTGGTGGAAGGAAGAGAGTGCTCAGTTTGATGAATTTGAAGGGCCAGCCTGATTTTTATAGAGAGAGGAAAAGGGGGAGAGAGAGAGAGAGAGAGAGAGAGAGAGAGAGAGAGAGAGAGAGAGAGATTTTCTACGGGGCCAAAGAAAGGTAGTCTGTAAAATAATTTGTCAGACTCCATTCACTTGGCAAGTGAAGAGTAAGCTTTGACTCACGGGTGGTAGATATGTGAACGACACAGCAGGATGTGCAAATGCACCTTAACAACCTTTACTAAGCCTTCTAGTTATCTATTGCCCAGGTGAAACTAGATAAGAGTATTTAACAACTGAGCAACTGTTTCTGGATTGGAATCCGCACAATCTAAGGGGGCAAAAATTATCTTCTTCTGTTTACTTTTCCTCTTTCCCCATTCAACCTCTCTTTTCACTTTTCTTCTTTCCGCCATCATCAACCTGTTGTCGCCATTGCCGCCTCACACCGCTACCTACGCCATCCACCTCTCCCCGCTCCGTCATCGCCTCTCTCACTCTCTCCTGTGCACGCACGCGCAAGCGCATGCTTGAGGTCGCGACCTCATATCCAAAGCCACCAACCTCAATCGCCTTCCTACTTGGAATCGCCTGAGGTTGCGCACAATTAGTAGTGCAGTGTTCGCAACCTTTCTGCATAATGGGTATAGAATTTCAGACAATAATAAGTTGTTTCAGATATAAATGAATAATTGTAATATAAATTGCTAGTGTGCATTTTTACTACACAAACGGTTGTATCCGTTCTTTGTTTGATAGTTGGTGAGAGAGTAAGTACTTAAAACCTAAAAATCAACGGTGGATAAGGCTATTTGGTAAAGTTTTCTTTACACCGGCGGTGCAAGATCTAATTTTCCACGTCCGTTGTTTTTGTGATAAGTATCCTGCCTAATCATCAGCAGGGCATCTTATAGATCTAGCTATACGCTTCTAAATTTTCTTTTTCAAGTGCATAGATAGTAATTTTATGAACTCATATGGAGAGAATTTGTGCATGTACGAATTACTCGCACATGAGGGTGCGATAATCTTCAAAAGCACGCCATGAATCAAATTATTTTATCATGAAAATGCTAACGTACCGGAAGTTCCTTCGTCGTCCCTATGAAGAAGATACTCAAGAGATTGATTTACTAGTATCTAGATTATTTTGACCAGATTAGGTCATGACACATCCAAAAAAGTATTGAGATTCATATCAGGGTAGCACCTCGATAACACAAACAGACACTGGTTCCAGCGCATACTTTCCATATTCATATTGCTCTTATGACGTGCATGAGAGAGAGAGAGAGAGAGAGAGAGAGACTTGAAGAGTAGGGTTTGAAAAGCAGTACAGAGAAGGAGCCAGCTGATGGTGAAGTTTAGCTGGTGCTCTGGTGTGATTCTTGAAATGCTGAAAGAAATTAATCGTGGAAAACGAACGGATCCTATGCATCCAGCCGCGCATGATCCCACTCCCATCTACCCATTATTCTTTGTGAGCACATAACTCTCTCTCTCTCTCTCTCTCTTTGTTTCCTTTGGTCATCTCTCTTGAATAGGAAGTGAAATCCACATCGTATCAAACAGTCCTCCTCACCCGCACAACATGGAAGAAATATCTTATAGCTACCGTGACCAGCAGATGACAATGTATTGGACACATGACCAAGACTCATTGGTTGCCAAGATTTGGGAGCCTCTCTCTCTCTCTCTCTCTCTCTCTCTTCTCGGATTCCACAAATTTTAAAAATTTTGTGTAAATTTCGAAGGTCATATCATACTACAATCTACAGATGATGACTTCCAATGGACGTATATCTGTTTAATTCAACCCGCTCAAGTTTGAATATGCCCACACGTTGCATGACTATTTTCAATGTTACGTTTGCAGTGGATTGGATTCATCCGCCATTTGATTTGCTTTGAATGCAGTACATATTTGAAATAAACACGAATCACATCCCACACCACACAATGTAGTTGAGTTGTCATTCATCTCATGACGTAACAATCTCACTTAGAGTCGATAATGATATTTCAATTTTCAAAACTTAAAAGATATATATAAGTAAATCCAAAAAATTACCAAAAAAATTCCTACACTTTTTGTACTTATGTCAAATCAGCTATAAACATTTTGATTTAGCAATTTATTATTATAAAATTTGACAATTTGGCGATTGAGTTCTTAAATTGCCGACTTAAATGCCGATCATCCTACATAGCACAAGTTGAGTTAATGTTGATGTGAACAATTTATGCAATTTAAAAAAAAAAATGATTTCTTTTTCTTTGTGGCCAGGAGGGTCATCAGCGACCCTTGTCGTTCACAAAGGCTTAGCCCTGACTAGGTGAGGTCTACCTCACCCACAACCACTTGGACCATGAAGGTCTTGGGCGAGGCCATCACGACCCTCGCCTGGATCTTACGAGGGCCTTCATGCTTTCCCCCACGATCACAAAGGCCTTAGGCAAGACCATCATGGCCTCACCAGCTACAAGCAAGGCCTTTGGGGTTGGGTCCCCGATGACCCTTGTCGGCATAATTAAAAAAAGAAAAAAAAGTAAAGAGAGAAAAGGAAATTAATAATTATAAAATAATAAAAAATTAATTTTAAAAAATACAAAAATTGTCTATGTTGGCATCAATCATTGTCGGCCGTGTCACATACGACGATCGATGTACTACGTCAATGATTTTCTATCAAAATTTGCTAGAATGACTTATTTGGCAAATTACCAAAATGTTTCAGACTAAATTAGCTAAATAAAATGTTTATAATGAAATTGGTATAAATATAATAGGTTTAATTTTATTTTTTTTTGGATAATTTTCTCCAAGGAAATCTAATAACACTGCATTTAATACACCAAAAAGGCGACGTGGTTGTAATAACCCTTTTCCACATATAACCGTACCTTCGGATCTATTTTATTTTTATAGACTAGTTAACCTCTAGGTGATTTAATTCCCCCTAACCCTCAATTTTACATTTCCAATCGACCTAAGAAGTGATTGGTGGGGACTCATAAAACGATTTAGGTATTTAAATCCCAATAGCTTTTCCCCGACCTATGGGATGGAAAACTGTAGACCATCGACTACGGGACAATTTTTTCAAAATTGCATTTTCGTTTTCCATTTCAATTTTCGCATTTGGACGTTAAATGAAAACATAAATCCGGATCGCGGGGTGGAAAGGCACAATGGCGATGATCACTATCCACTTAATACTCCCTCTTTTTTTTTTTTGTCAAGCTATTCACTCGATTCCAAAAGGTTATTTTATTCGATTAACCATAAAAAGTTACTTTCAAGTGTTCAACGACTTAATCATTAAGAACCAAACCACCCAATTGATGTGGTAAAATGTGTACTTTCATGCAAAAGAAAAAAGAAAAAGAATCACCCCATTGATATGGTCAAATGTGTACTTTTTATCTTTTTTGAAATCAAAAGTGTAAAAAGCAAACATCATACATCATGGAGAATACATCATTTTCTTAGTAATTCTCATAAAAAAAAAAAAAACCAGTTAGATGGCTAGAAGAACGACGTGCGAACTCATTACTCATGAGTGAAAATTTTATAAAAGTTACCGGACTGTGTTAGGTGAGACAAATTCATCAAGAGGAGTGAAAGCACGAAAATGACAAGGGAGCAATCAAAGACGGGAAGGAACTTGGTGTAAGTTAAAAAACAAAGCGGAATGTTGTATCTCAAGAGTGCTCCGAGTCATGACACAATTCGACATTTCGAGGACTGTCCTTCTGTTCTGACCAAAAAAGAAAATGAAAGGACAGTCTTTCTGTAATGCACCGTCAAAGTTTGAGTTTCCTTAATAAGTAGGACCAAAGTTGAGGCGGGGAATGGTCTATATTAGCCTTCAAGCACGCCTTAAGGAGCATGCCCAATTCGTTTGATTCTCAAATCGCACCATGTGCAATCCATTAAAATATTGAATATTGCACTAGTCCACATTAAATTGCTTGGAAATGCTTGAGACGCTCTTTGATATAACTCAAGTGGCAAGACCACTAAGGCGATTGATCGAGTAGTTTAAGACTGTCTTCCAATTGGTGGGGAGCCCCCATTGGCTATAGGTTTGAATCCTCCGGTTGCTTCTCAATCTTAGGAAATCCTTTTGTTTTATGGCATAGGTTTGGCTTGCGTGCCCAAAGCATCAATCACGACTATATTCCAATTCGTGGCATATGATGTAATGGTGATAGGGTCGCTTAAAATGAATAGCAATTATGACTCGAAATAAATATTTCGATCACAAGTGTGCAATTTCCATAATAATGTTCAGCATAATTACTAATATTGATGGCCTCTTCCCACCATGTCAGTTTTATTGGAAGAAAAAGAAAACTAAAGTTTTAAAAAGATTAAACCAAATAAGTATCTAAAGTACACTTCATTATTTGTCCAAAAAAAAAAAAAAGTACACTTCATTATGGGCTCAGTGGCCCTTGAGCAACGAGGGTTATAAGGGTGCAAACAACACCTTTTGGATGGGCTTTAGTAAGGTTATATAGTTAAATAATCCGATCTCAGCCTGAAAATTTCGCATTATAGTAACAATCTAATGACAAATTCATCACTGTGTCCCAAAATATACTGGAAAGAACCAAAGGAAAAAAATCCCCGTCTAGTAGTTGAATGAGGCTAAAAAAAACTTTTAGGATCGCTACTATGAGACTCGTCATTGCAAACGACATGAGTGAAGGAGCTTGAATCCCACCAGATTGGTTCCATTAGCTCACCAATCACGTTGCTGTGAGCCTGCAACAAATTGTCAACTGTCCAGTCGAATTTGTCATCGAATGGGGACCAAAAGAAACCATTTGAAGGGTGGACGGCACGAAACCGGGTTTTGTTTTTCATACTACCTTCTATCCAATAAGGGGCTCAATCCCCCCTTAAATATTAGGGTTATCTTTTTTTTGAATCGTCATTTTCAGTAAGCGATGTATCTCTTTCAGTGGTACGCGCTCCTTCCTTTTTTATGTCTTTAAACAATTACGTATACGCAATCTAGATAAATGCCGGCCCTCTTTAGCAAGGGATGGCCATTAGTCATTTCAAGATTGAATTGAACGTATACAAACACCACCGTAAGCTGTACAATCGGCAAAAGCTACAAGACACCCGAAAGGATAAATGGAAGGTAACTCTTTCATTGGTGTAACGGGACCTTCAGTGGCCTTTTTCGACTTGACAGGACAATCAGTGGCGGTTGACTTTCGCGCGAATTTGCCCTTTTTTTGACTGGCGAGAGCATCGGCCACCGTCCAAAAAGCAGAGCGGAGCGGAGGAAATCCCAACCGTCGCAAGCTCTCCCCTCCCCACCTGTCGGTTTCCATCCGAAAAACAAAGCGCAGGAACAACCTGGGCCGTCCGATGTGCCCGGAATCCTCGCGGGCCGTCCGACCATCTTCACTTGTCCGGTTGTTGTGGGGTGGGACCAACAACGAGGATTGGCGGGATCGGTCCTGCCGCTTCGCCCGACGACGGACCGTTCCCGTCGTTTTCGTTTGATTAGGGCGGGGTGAATCGAACCGGTCTTTTATTGAGCGAACGGGATGCGAGCACGCACAGGCCCCAGTAAGTTCTCTTCCTTATCGGCCGTTGAATTAGATGGATCCGTAACAGACCAGATTCATCCAACCATGAGTAGCGCAGTTAATATAAGTTCTCTTCCTTATTGTAGAGGTTGAGAATTTAAACCCTCTTCTTGTTAAAGTGTTTGAAGTGGGGGTTCTGGTGTTGGGGTTCTGGATTAGCGTCCACGAAATTTACATCTAAAATAGCGGTTTGTAGCAAAGATTGACGATATCGCTGGATACTAGAAGGTTGTGTAATCCCCGAAAAATGATGTCAGGTGATTTTTTTTCAATTTGGACCCATTTGAGGTCGTGGGTTGTTGCCTGGAAACTGGGTCCGGAGGCAAAAATCGCGAGTTCCGTACTGACCTTTCAGTTGCCGACGAAGAAAGCCTCACGGGGGCCTAATGCGAATTATGGTTACCTTGGACCAACAGATAGATGCCACGTCGTCGCCTCACGTCAATTTTTTTGTCAAAGTCAACTTTCGTCATTGTCGCGACGTACTAGTCTGGAAAGGCCGTCTGGTCCTAAACTTCTATTTAAGAGGCAACATTAATTGTGACTTTGATTTTATGGTGCACTACCGATGATCTTGGATTTCTGGAGAGCTACACGTAACGCTCATTTAAACGGACATCCTGTCGAATTGTTCAGCAGTGTTTGAACCAACTAGTCTCTTTGGATTTATTTGATAATCATTCCATTTTTCTATTTTTTTTATTTAAAAAAACAAAAATCCGTTTAATAAAGTTAACTAAACTTTCTTTCTTTTTTGTTGGAATAGAAAAGTAACTAGAGAATAGATTTGAAATCGAAACAATGAGTAAAAAAAAATATTGCTCTATTGTTAGGAACAAAAATGAAAAAAAAAAAACTAATTCTCAACATAAATTGTTCTCTAGAATTCGTTACCTTGGACCAACAAATAGATGCTACGTTATCATGAGACAAATAGATGCTACGTTATCGTCTCACGTCAATTTTTTTGTCAAAGTCGACTTTGTCATCGTCGCAACGTGCTAGTCTAGACAAGCTGGTCTCAAACTTCTATTTGAGGGGCAACATTAATTGTGACTTCAATTTGATGGTGTACTACCAATGAACTTTGATTTCTGGAGAGCTACACGTAACGCTTACTTGAGGGACCATTGTCGCGACCTCTTTTTTTTCGGCGCCCGCAATCGGGTACGAGCGTCTAAAGGAGGCTAATGGCTCGGCTAAATTTATTAAGCCCGGACTCTCCCAAGTCCACCAATTCACGACTTTAATAGTCTAAATTTTTAACCTGTAAATTAATTTTAAAATGGAGTCGCCACTAATCGGTTTGGGGTGGGTCGATTAGAAACCCAAACGAAGTATCGGGAGAAATACTCGCTCCCGCGCAACTGCAGAAATTAGGATCGGGGACTTGATTACACTAGTTAATCACTAATGCCCTTTCGGTACCTAATCTTGTTTAAACCCCGAGGCTTTTTGGATTTTGAGAGATTTTCCATGCATTTTGGGAGGAAAACATTTTTTGAGTATTTTTCTCATTTTTTGGTATTTTTGGAGAAATACAAGTCTTTTTGGCTTTTTCTGAAATTTTTTTGGCTTTTTTTATGAATTTTTGGCTTTTTTTGGATTTTTGGCATTTTTGGAAAATAAAATATTTTTTTAATATTTTTCAAAATATTTTTGGAAAATAAATTATTTTTGATTTTTCTCGATTTTTTTAGAAAATAAAACATTTTTCGAAATTTTTTTATATATTTTTCGATTTTCTGGAAATTAAAACATTTTTGATTTTTTTTTTTGAAAATAAATTATTTATTTATTATTATTTTATATTAAAATAATAAAACAAAACCGCCCGGTCGGATCCGCGGGTTGTGTCCGACCCGGCTAGCGACCCGAACGAGGACGGGCCCGACTCGGATTTTTTTGGCTTTTTCTTTTAATACAAGCCTGGCCCAAAATTTTTAATCAAAGCCCAAGGAACAAAAGGAGTCCCTATCCGCGTGAGATCGGCCCACTTGCGTCCAAGCCCGCTTGGCCCAAACTGACCGGAACCCTACCCGGTCAGGATCCACGCCCGACCCGTCGACCGGCCCGGTTCCCGCGAGGAACCCTACCCGACGGGGCTTTCGCCCGACCCGGTCGCGACCTGAATTTGCAACCCCAAATTCTAGTGCTTCTTTGCGGCGCTAGAGAGGGATGGCGGGGCCGGCAACTCGGCCATGGTGGCGCGACGGCGACGGATCGGCAACGACGACGGCAGCTACATGGACGACAAAGAACGGCCGACTTCGATGGGACGCGGCGCGGCAAGAACACGAGCCTCTTGGCCAATCGGGATTGAGGCCGAGGCTAGGGTTTCAAAAAAAGGGGGCGGCGAGGGGTGGCGAGCGAAGACGGCGACGGCCAAGAGGGGGCTGATACCTGCTTATGGAGAGGGTATGGCGCAGCGGCGTGGGAAAAGGCGATGACCCAGCACAAGCGAAACTCCGCAACGGGGGCTCCGAGTCGCGGCGGTTCTTTGAGCTCCGAAGCAGCAGCGGATCTGGGGGGGTGCAGGTGCGACGACGGGGCAGCTACGGCGGTCCGTTAGCTTCTCAGATCTGTCACCTTTCCCTCCGATTCCTCTCTCTCAGACCCGACCCTCTCGGATCTCTCCCCCTCGCTTCTCACTCCGGCTAGATCCGAGCCTCCACCGGCCGGATCTAACCTCCCCGAACTCGCTCACCGGCGACCTCCCCCGAAGTCTCTCAGTGGGAGGTCGGCCAAGCTCGCGACCTGAGTCCTCTCTCGCTCGCTCTTCGATTCCTCCCCCGAAGTCTCTCAGTGGGAAGATCTCAAAGCTCGCTCATCTTCTTCGTCGTCGACATCGAGGGCTATTTATAGGCGAGGGGGTGGCCGGTCGACGGAACTTCGACCGCCGGTCCCCTTCGCGCACCGAGCGGCCCTTGACGGCCAAACCGGTGTCCCATCCGAGCTTATCCAGTGAAGCGTGCTCGACATTGATGGCGCCCGAGATCTTATCCTCTCCGACCGACGTCGGCCTACTCCTCTCGGCTGTAGGCCGTCCTTTGCGTGCGTCGTCGTCTTTTGCGTGTGAACTACAGAGGCGGAGAAAGGAGCGAGGAAGAAGAAGAGGGAAGAAGAAGAAGGAAGGGGGGTGGGGCCAAGCCGCACCCCACGTGAAGAAAATGGGGGCTGCTGTTTTTGTTTTTCTTTTCTTTTGTTTTTACTATTTTTTTGTTGTTTTTGTTATTTGTTATTTATTATCTAAAAAATAAAAGAAATTAAGACCTAATTAAACCTAATCAAAATTTTAGGTGTCAACAGCTGCCCCTCTTTGAAGGTGAGTTCGCAGAGGTTGCATTCAAAGACAAACCTGATACCTAAATTTTGTCTATATATATGCAATAGATTATATGATATTTAGGACCTAGTGTCCTATGCAGAAAATGAGCAATATAACATTGCATATACTAAGACAGATAAGAAGATACCTGTAGTTACTTACTGGGAGTGAGTGAGATAGGGTGTGAACCTCGAATTTTGGCAAGTATCAAGGTGTCATCTTACCTGGTGATATGAGGAGGTTGCTTTTCCAGGGCTCGAACCGTTCTTCGGTCACCTGTTAAAACAATTAATGATTTGTCTAGGACCCGAACCTTTCTTCGGTCGCCTTGACGGGAGACTGCTCTTCCAGGACCCGAACCATTCTTCGGTCGCCGTGACGAGAAGTTGCTTCTCCAGGACCCGAACCATTCTTCGGTCGCCTGTTAAAACAATCCATGATTTGTCTAAGACCCGAACCTTTCTTCGGTCGCCTTGGCGGGAGATGCACCGACCTTTCTCAGGGCATCTCATTTGTGGGTGCCTGATTTGTATCGAGGACACCAGTTGGTACCCGACCTTTCTCGGGAGATGCGCCGACCTTTCTCAGAGCATTTGTTTTGTTGGGGGTGTCTAACTTCTGTCAAAGACACTGGTTGGAACCCGACCTTTCTCGGGAGGATGCACCAACCTTTCTCAGGGCATCGATTTGTGGGGCGTCTGATTTCTGTCGAAGACACCGGTTGGAACCCGACCTTTCTGGGAGGATGCACCGACCTTTCTCGGGGCATCAATTTCGGAAGATACCGGACATTCACAAGCATATCAAAGAGTACCTGGATATTCACAAGTACTAACATGAAGGATATTTGGGCCTTTGCAGGCGTCGAAATTGGTATTTGGCTGACCATAGGCATTGAAGGGGTACTTGGATGATCACAAGTGCGAACTCTTGGAGGATACCTGGACGTTTACAAGTATCGAAGGGGTACCTAGACGATCACAGGTACAAACTCTTTCGAGATATCTGGATGATCACAAGCATCGAAGGGGTACCTGGACGATCACAGGTACAAACTATTTGGGGATACCTGGATGATCATAAGTATCGAAGGGGTACCTAGACGATCACAGGTACAAACTCTTTGGGGATACCTGGATGATCACAAGTATCGACGGGGTACTTGGACGTTCACAGGTACAAACTATTTGGGGATACCTGGATGATCACAAGTATCGAAGGGGTACCTGGACGATCACAGGTACAAACTCTTTGGGGATACCTGGATGATCACAAGTATCGACGGGGTACCTGGACGTTCACAGGTACAAACTATTTGGGGATACCTAGATGATCACAAGTATCGAAGGGGTACTTGGACGATCACAGGTACAAACTCTTTGGGGATACCTGGATGATCACAAGTATCGACAGGGTACCTGGACGATCACAGGTACAAACTCTGAAGGAAGAATCAAGGCAGACCTGAGATATTCGTGTGGAAATATCGATGATGGGTCTTGCTTATACGTGAAGGTCTCTCACCTCCTGGTAATTGAGAATATTGAGGACGTGCCTCGCATATTCATGAAGGTCTCTCACCTTCTGGGAAAGGGGAATATCGAGGGCGTACCAGGGATATTCGTGAAGGTCTCTCACCTCCTGGTAAATGGGAATATTGAGGACGTGCCTCGCATATTCATGAAGGTCTCTCACCTCCCGGTAATGGGGAATATCGAGGGCGTACCTTGGATATTCGTGAAGGTCTCTCACCTCCTGGTAAAAGGGAATATTGAGGACGTGCCTCGCATATTCATGAAGGTTTCTCACCTCCTGGTAAAGGGGAATATCGAGGGCGTACCTGAGATATTCGTGAAGGTCTCTCACCTCCTGGTAACTGGGAATATCGAGGACATACCTGGGATATTCTTGAAGGTCTCTCACCTCCTGGTAAAAGGGAATATCGAGGGCGTACCTGAGATATTCGTGAAGGTCTCTCACCTCCTGGTAATTGGGAATATTGAGGACGTGCCTCGCATATTCATGAAGGTCTCTCACCTCTTGGTAATGGGGAATATCGAGGGCGTACCTTAGATATTCGTGAAGGTCTCTCACCTCCTAGTAATTGGGAATATCGAGGACGTACCTGGGATATTCGTGAAGGTCTCTCACCTCCTGGTAAAATGGAATATCGAGGGCGTACCTGAGATATTCGTGAAGGTCTCTCACCTCCTGGTAAAAGGGAATATTGAGGACGTGCCTCGCATATTCATGAAGGTTTCTCACCTCCTGGTAAAGGGGAATATCGAGGGCGTACCTGAGATATTCGTGAATGTCTCTCACCTCCTAGTAACTAGGAATATCGAGGACGTACCTGGGATATTCGTGAAGGTCTCTCACCTCCTGGTAAAAGGGAATATCGAGGGCGTACCTGAGATATTCGTGAAGGTCTCTCACCTCCTGGTAAAAGGGAATATTGAGGACGTGCCTCGCATATTCATGAAGGTTTCTCACCTCCTGGTAAAGGGGAATATCGAGGGTGTACCTGAGATATTCGTGAAGGTCTCTCACCTCCTGGTAATTAGGAATATCGAGGGCGTACCTTGGATATTCGTGAAGGTCTCTCACCTCCTGGTAACATAAACTTGAATGTAGCACGAGGCTTACCTGGATGGCCGCAGGCACTCAAAAGGGCTAGAACACCTAGATAGCCACAGGTGTACAAAGTACTGGGATACTTGGATGAACACAAGTATTTAATGATACAACCTGGGACCACTTAGTTGGTCCAAGTGTAAGAAAGCATACCTGGGTAGGCGCAGGCACACAAAGCAGTGGAATGCTTGAACAACTGCTATTATTTGGGGACAACTTGGGCAAGCTGGGTGTCATAAAATGGAAGTACCTGGACAACGGTGGGTACTTAACGATATGGGGATACCTAGACAGCAGTAGATATTCCAAGAGATACTTGGTCAGTCACAAGTATCAATACTCTAGGGACAACTCGAACAGGCCGAGTGTCAGGAAAAGGGAGTATCCGAACGGTGGCCGGTACTTAAAAACAATGGGATGCTAAGACAATAGTAAGCATCGAAATTCAAGGGACAACTCGAATAGGTCGAGTGTTAAGAAGGGGGGTACCTAGACAGTGATAGGTACTTTAAGACAAATGGGGACAAGGATATGCTTACCTGGCAATATCTCTGATTTCTGAGAGTATGTCTACTATTTGCACAATATGCACACATGATTGTATATGCTGTAAATTCATGAGTTCAAATGAGATTCATGCATGATAATTTTGTCAGTTTTGCATCTTTTGATTTCCACTGGGGAAGATTTTGAAAGACAACCTTCATTTAGAATGTAGATGTCTTGAGCATGCCAGATGAGGGACTTTCAGTCTGAAAGGACTTTCCGCTCACTCTCATGGAAAAGGCTATCCTGACCATTGATGCAGGATTCATAAGGACCACACTATCTCACTGTCATCATGTCAGCAGGGATCTGAGTATTCTCGCAAATGGTACGACTTTACCAATGTGAGAGGTCTTTGTTAAAACTGTGATGAAGTCTTGGTCAGCGGCTCATCAAAGGGGACCATCAAGGTTGAAGCTGATGGACGAAAATGCTGCACGATCATCTCCGGGTTTACAAGTCAATAATCCTGCGAAAAGAGATAGAGTAATCTTGCTCGTACTTCTTCGAGCGATGCTTATAGACATATGAAATCCTACGTTAATTGAAGTGCCCCTAGTCTGAAGAGACTTTTACAATGGGATGCAAAGTAGGCTTGATTCATGTGTAAAAAGGTAAGAGCTGGTGATTGCCTTGGCATTTGTTACTAGTCTTTCTTCTTACTGTCAAATGGAGGTTCTATGGACCACAACAACTTTTCTTGGCTGTATTTTTGACTGGGGGGCGTTGGCTTTGCTTTTACCAGGCACACTGCTTTTTTATGCCCCTATTTTTATTCCAGTTCTTCATTCATGGGCATTGACCTTGCTTTTACCAGGTACACTGCTTTTTTATGCCCCAGTTTTTTGTTCTTGTTGTTGGAGGATCTGGCCTAGGCAAGTTCAATCGAAGCACTGTTATTAGACTCTTGAGTCTTCATCTTTAGTAGGCGCTCTGGGCTATGCTGCTTTGTGGCAGTAACTTCTGTTTTGCCTCTATGTGAGGGTGAAATTACAGACTCAATTGGGTTGTACAATGAATACAAGTGCATAGAGAAAGAATTGCTCTTCGTCATTCTAGGGCACTTAAATTAATGTGAGTGTTCATATGCAATAAAGACACCCAAAGATTGATGCGAGTGCGAGCAAGAAAATTTCTATCTCTCTTCTCACCTCGCGATGTTTGTCGCTTCTAATCGCCCAAAGTAGGGGTTGTTCTTGACGGGGTATGAGAGAAGCTTCACCAATGTATGGGGCTCAATGGGGTGAGCGATGGAATGCCTCTCACTATTTTGGTTATCGTACCATTCGCGAGAGAACTCTTTACCCCGCAGCCATGGAATCTTCTCGCACTCATCTCACAAGTGTATAGATGGGGACTGTGTGTAGGATATGGCTTGCCTATCATCATTCGACACGCCTCATCCAAAGCATGCTCAATTAATCTTGTATTCTTCACTTAGCTGTCTATTCCGATAATCCTCAGTGGAATCAGTGACTTAGACAGACGAAATCATCATGCATAATTCATCTGGAAATGACATGCAACATTTTGAATATGATGGAGTTTGAACTCTTCAAAATAAGTGAATGGTTTTGACTCGCAAAAGACCCTATTGACAACTTTAGGGGCTAACATAATGGTGTTTCCAAATATGTTAGATTTTGAACATCAAAAGGGTTATTCGCAAATGGACGTCGATGGTTGTCCCTATTGATTAGGAATATGACACATGAATGATCAGTCGGGGTTGGGAATTTGATCGGGCATCTCTACTTTTGCCCCTGCAGAAGAGAAGATGTACAAGTAGATCAATTAGTTTGGCCAAAATTAAATGTGAGTTGAGGCCTGAAGATTTTCTGTCATTTGCTTTGGCAATACTTGAGACGTCATTTTGCTTGGGAGAGTTTGTCATGCCTCTCATTGATTTGTTATCTTTGTTTTTGACAATCAGTTAATCCTGCAACAAACAAGACATGTTTCTCATTGATTCGTTATCCTTGCTTTTGACAGTCAAGTGATCCTGCAACAAATAAGAGGGAATGTGTTAGTTATGAACTCTTTCAAGAGTCGAATAACTGGAAGCGATACAACTTTACCCTTCACTGGTTTGCAGATGATTGGGTGAACCTAGAGTGAGAGGGGGACACGAAGTCCTATGTCCCTTGCTTCATTAGGTCAATTATTCTCTGAATTGGCTCCTGGATGACATGTCTTTTTACACGAAGCTAGGTGAATTTGATGTAGGTCATTTCCATGTACTAGCTTGGCCAATATTGATTTGCCTAACCATCAAATTTGACTCTTGAATCCTGGTGCTTCCTGCCAATAGGGGGAATATGTCAAAAGTGAATTCAAAGAGGGGGAGTATTGGAAACAATACCAAATTACTCTTCTCCAAAGTTTGTATTTGCTGACTCTGATGATGTTTGAATGTCGATGACAGACCTTTTCGTCTTGGCATAGTTTGACATTTCTTTCGATTGGCCTTCCTCACTTGTGACCATGTATGCATGATTGCTGGTCGTTGATTCATCTTCAACGCCTTCCTTCTGTGGAATTTCTCCTTCTCTAATTTTCTGATGGCAATTACTTCTTGCGAGAGCATGCGTCTGAATAGGAAGTCAGGTTTCTAGGTCCTCATTTTGAATACGGGCTAGAGACCTTCAACTGTCTGGATTTCTTCCCTATTGACAGTAGCCAATTCAAAGAGAAAAGATCCCCTCCTTATGCTTCTGGGCTTGTCGAAGCTGGAAGTCCCGTTGATGAAACCGTAGCATTTAGTTGCTCGGGCACGCTGAGGGAAGAAGATGCTGCTTCGGCTTGAGAAGGAATTGGGCAGTAGCGAGATGGAGTGCACAAAGCTCCTAGGGACGGCTTGATTTCAACCGTATGCCTGTACCTATTACGTCCTGTCTTTCGTTTCCTGTAAATAGAAGAGAGAGGACATCATTTCCACAATTATATTCAGAGAATAAAACTTACCTTCTTTGAAGTGGGATGATTTTTTATTTGCCCCACTGTCTTCTTGGAAGAGTGTCTTTGAATTCGGTGAGTTCACATGATATGCCAGCTTCAAATGCCCCCCGTCACACTAAGTTAAGGGGGATGGGGATGATATTCTGAGACACAAAGTGAGTGAGTCAGAAAGACAAATATGATTAAATCTAACATCTTGTTTTGACGAAAGCTTTTGGTGATGAAGTGTTTTTTGTTTTCAAAATATGTATTCTGGGGAGAAAAAGCATGAGGAAGTCCAGCCCTCAATATTCTCTTTGGATGATACACTTTTTTCATGGTTGGATAGCATCACCGGGCTGGTTTGGAGTACCGCCTCATGCTCTTAAAAAAAATATTATAACTGTACAATAGAGTACTTGGGATGGAAAATACAATCGTAGCACACTAGATAAGATAAGAAACATGAAATTATAAAAACAAGTAAAACCCATGAAAACTCATGTGTAAATGAGTGCTTTGATAGTATTGGTTTTGAAATCAAGTGCCTTTGAGTTCCTGGCCTCCAGTAGACTCGAAGTATTCACATGAGAGAACCACTTCATTGAAGCTATGGAAATGCAACCCATACAACCAACAATGATGCTTGCGAGGTAAAGCCCCTATGAATAGCTTTATCATTTCTTCTTCAGCCAGCTGAGGGTAAGTTTGCATCATAAAAGCCTCCCACCTCTTTGCATATGCTCGGAAATCCTCCATTGTTCTTCTTCCTGGAAGTGAACCAAGTTCGACGGGCACTTCATTCCTAATCCGGCTTTGATATCACGGAATGCGAAGACATCTCATTCCAATCTCTCATGAGGTAGATATCTGCTGTGATGAACCATTGTAATGCAGATCCCGTAAGACTCTCTTGGAAGGCCTGAGTTATGAATGACATCGGGCCATAATATCGACTCATTTCAGCATGGAGGTACTGCAAGTGGGCCACGGGGCAAGTCGTGTCGTTATACTTGCGGAGATTAGGTATCCACATTTCTATGGGGCTCATGATCCTATGAGGGCAAGACGAGCTTGATGTATCTTGGTTAGGCCAATGGATTTCCCACTGCATATCTATTGTAGTGGTGAATTTTTCTGTTTCAGGGAAGTTAGATTCTACCGAGATTATCCCATTGCTTTCTTCTTGGTCAAAATTTCCGAATGAGGATGAAGTATTGAAGCTATCCTCATGGTCGGAGGAAGAGCTTAGTACTTCGTTAGGATCGTGACGGATAAAGACGTATGCTTCCTCTTCGACGGGCCTTCATCCCCTGGATGAGAGTAGGAAACAGCTTATACGATGAATCGTCGCCATTGTCGAAATAACGCTCGGAAGTCCTTGGGATTGTATTCTAGAGCCAAGAAGTCTTCAGGGTTGTACTCTAGGGGATGGTAGCCTTCAAAGCTGTATTCTTGGGAATGCTCGAAGCTTTGGTGCGGTGGCTCGTTGGCAGGTGCTGCATTGATCTGCTTAGGCTTTCTTTTCTTGGCTTCTAGTCCAGACCTTTTGAGTAAGGCCCTTCGTTTTGTCGCCGATTATGTCAAGGGAAGTGAGAGACATTAGAGTTTCACCGTGTCGATTCGCTTTCCGGGTTGATAGGGGTCGTATTTTTGGACCCTAGCTCTTGGAGTAAGCTTGGGGAGTCGTCTAGTCGTGCCCCTGGTCTTGAACAGCTCGTGTCTTTGATCTCGTACAAAGGCTCCTTGCCTTTCCTAGTGGGAAATTTTCCAAGAATGGTGTGTTGTTCACCTGCCCATTTATCATGCAAGGCTTTATTGACATGCTCTTCTCCTATCTCGGCGACTAACGGTTCCTCGTGCTCCGCGATCATCGCCTCTTCGTAGGGCAAGGCTATGTCGGGGCGATGTCAATATCATATTCTTGGTGAAAAACATGAATTAGTTCCCTCCAGGTTTTAAGGAGACTAATCTTCCTGACAATGTACCATCGCAAGGCAGGGGCGATCAAGCTCGATTGGTATGATTGAATCACCCTTCGAACCAGGTAGGCCTGCAAGTAGGTCTCTGGGCGGGAGGTATCAGCGTACCTTTCGCATTCAGGTGCTTTGAGTTTTTCGGGGATCTCAATGCCGGCGTAATTGGACAGGTCCATGGGATTCTGCTCCTGCAGTTGGCTTAACTTTTTCATGATCTTTTCAAACTGTCTATGGTACTGGCTACTTTCTAGCAAATTTGCGGATGTCATGACGGCAATTACAGAGTTGGGCTCAGCTTGAGTGGATTTCATTTGTCTCGAGAGTTGTTGAAGGACAATGGACATCTGTCCCACGCCGTCTTCAATGTTAATGAGACGATTTTGTACATCACTTTGATTGGGCCCTATTGCATGAGGCCATTCGCGGGAGATTAGTGGCCGGCGATCCATAATTACCTGTTCGTGGTGAAAACAATGAATGAACACGGCAGTAAACAAAGATTGACCCATGGCAATGGTCTAACTGCTTTTTATTTATCAAAAGAGGATTTATAGATTGCCAACTCCTAACATCTAGAACTTGAAATTGAAAAGACAGGATGAAATACTAGATATTAAACAAGAGTCCCTAAACAATGGGACGAACTTTCACACTATTTACACTAAGGGGCACATGATTGCCAATTTATATGCGACGGGGGCCTTGTTCTTGCGAGAACGCCCGCTTCCTTGAACGCTCGAGGTGTGCATCCAGTCCATTCCCAAATCCCTCTCCATGAGCTCGCTTGCTCGTGTTGGTCGCTCTCGGCGATTGAGTGAGGGACTAATGGCTTCCATCTTTTCGGGATGCGATGGTTGTGGATGTAGGACATGGAGGCGTGGTGGGCTTTTCTTCTCCCTCAAGCCCTTGGGCACCACGATCCTTTTGCGATGGCACTTGTCCCAAGCTTCCCGAGCGGTAGAAACTTCGAATGCGTAGTCACCGCTTGTGTTGAAAAGAACCGAAGAGATCTTCCCGATGAAAGGTGGTGGGATCTCTGAAGGGCTCCATATTGTCGTGCCACTCGATAAGGGTGATAGAGAATGGCGCCGGTGAGGCCGAGCAACGGAATTGAGAGACAGCGCTTGTAGGCGAAGCGAGCTCTCTTTTCATGGAACCAACCAGCACACCATTGGAATGCCTCAGGAGCCAGGTTTCTTAGGAAGCTTACCCAATTTAAACATCTTTGATTGGGAATGTATGGTCCTAAAACCATAAATTTTTGTAATGGGTTTTCGAAAGCATTCGTTTCAGATGATCGCATGAAGTCTCGAAATTCGCTTAGGTGAGAAAAGAACCGGACTTGTAAAATTTCAGGAGATGCTCGCATGATTTTTTCCCGAGTTGTCTTTAAAACGATTAAAAGACAAGAATGTTTCAGTTAAAATCATGTTGACATAATTCCCTCCTCTCAAGATTTGATCAACTATCCATGCCATCTCAGGACTTATGGCATTTCTTTGATGGGGGAAAACGATGAGCCCGAAAAAAGCCAGGAGGAAAATCTCACTTTTTTGGGTCATAGGCTGGTTTTGAAAACATGCATTCATGAATTCTAAAGGGCATACATTATGGTTATTTTCAAGAATTTGTTTCATGACATGGGTTTCAGTTCCTAAAAGTCGCGCCAACCCGCGCCACGGGAGGGCGCCCGTCGATGGTTTGACGAGCTTTTTCTCAAGAGGCATTCCGGTGATGATGCTTTGTATTCTTCCGGGGTTTGGGTTAGCTCAAACCTACCGAATATAAAAGTAACCGTCTTCGGGCACCGAAATGTGCCATGGCTTGTATGACTTCGGGCGAACAGTGATTTGGATCAACGATAGGAGATGACCGACTTTGGCCTTCACACGCTCTTGGGCAAACTGATCTAACTGACCCCACCATCTGAAGAGCTCCGCCTTGGGAGTAGGAATGAACTGGATATGGTCTTTCCCCATCGCATATAGACTGGGACTTTGAAAAGCTTATCCTAAATTGCCATGGGCCAATAAAAAGACTAAGTAAAAGTAAAGAAATCACTTTGCTTTTAAATAAAATGGCAAGCACAAGGACATGCACATGGGACATGCGGCTCGATTTCTAACTGAGAAGGCTTGGTGAGATTAAAAGGATATCCGCCCGTCGCAGTCTCGCGTTAGCGATACCCTCCTAACCTCGGCTAAGAAATTCGGGAAAGAAAGGCAACCTCTACATCGCAGTCTCGCGTTCGAGGTCGTATCTTTCTTAACACCATCCTAGAAATCTTATGGCGGCCTGTGTCCCATGGTAGGGTTGTGTGTGCCATGTGTAGTGTTTAAAACAAGAAAGCATGCACAAATGGTTTATCATCACAAGATAATCTATTTTAAGCAAAATTAAAATAAATTTCTAAACTTTTGACCCGCACAAAGAAAAAAACCCAAGTCAGTAAAGAATTTAAACAAGACAAAAATGGCCTAAGTCTTCAAAGTCCCCAGCGGAGTCACCAAACTGTCGCGACCTCTTTTTTTTCGGCGCCCGCAATCGGGTACGAGCGTCTAAAGGAGGCTAATGGCTCGGCTAAATTTATTAAGCCCGGACTCTCCCAAGTCCACCAATTCACGACTTTAATAATCTAAATTTTTAACCTGTAAATTAATTTTAAAATGGAGTCGCCACTAATCGGTTTGGGGTGGGTCGATTAGAAACCCAAACGAAGTATCGGGAGAAATACTCGCTCCTGCGCAACCAGAGAAATTAGGATCGGGGACTTGATTACACTAGTTAATCACTAATGCCCTTTCTACCTAATCTTGTTTAAACCCCGAGGCTTTTTGGATTTTGAGAGATTTTCCATGCATTTTTGGAGGAAAAACATTTTTTGAGTATTTTTCTCATTTTTTGGTATTTTTGGAGAAATACAAGTTTTTTTTGGCTTTTTCTGAAATTTTTTTGGCTTTTTTTATGAATTTTTGGCTTTTTTTGGCTTTTTGGCATTTTTTGGAAAATAAAATATTTTTTAATATTTTTCAAAATATTTTTGGAAAATAAATTATTTTTTATTTTTCTCGATTTTTTTAGAAAATAAAACATTTTTCGAAATTTTTTATATATTTTTCGATTTTCTCGAAATTAAAACATTTTTGATTTTTTTTTGAAAATAAATTATTTATTTATTATTATTTTATATTAAAATAATAAAACAAAACCGGCCCGGGTCGGATCCGCGGGTTGTGTCCGACCCGAGCTAGCGACCCGAACGAGGACGGGCCCGACTCGGATTTTTTTTGGCTTTTTTCTTTTAATACAAGCCTGGCCCAAAATTTTTAATCAAAGCCCAAGGAACAAAAGGAGTCCCTATCCGCGTGAGATCGGCCCACTTGCGTCCATGCCCACTTGGCCCCGACCATCGACCCAGAACCCTACCGGGATCCACGCCCGACCCGTCGACCGGCCCGGTTCCCGCGAGGAACCCTACCCGACGGGGCTTTCACCCAACCCGGTCGCGACCCGAATTTGCAACCCCAAATTCCAGTGCTTCTTTGCGGCGCTAGAGAGGGGATGGCGGGGACGCCGCAACTCGGCCATGGTGGCGCGACAGGCGACGGATCGGCGATGACGACGGCGGCTACATGGACGACAAAGAACGGCCGACTTCTCGACGGACGCGGCGCGGCAAAACATAGAGCCTCTTGGCCAATCGGGATTGAGGCCGAGGCTAGGGTTTCAAAAAAGGGGGCGGCGAGGGGTGGCGAGCGAAGACGGCGACGGCCAAGAGGGGGCTGATACCGCTATGGAGAGGGTATGGCGCGGCATGGGAAAAGGCGATGACCCGGACAAGCAAAACTCCGCGACGGGGCTCCGAGTCGCGGCGGTTCTTTGAGCTCCGGCGCGGCGAATGCTGGGGGTGCGGGTGCGACGACGGGGCGCTACGGCGGTCCGTTAGCTTCTCGGATCTGTCACCTTTCTCTCCGATTCCTCTCTCGGGACACCCGACCCTCTCGGATCTCTCCCCCTTGCTTCTCACTCCGGCTAGATCCGAGCCTCCACTGGCCGGATCTAACCTCCCCGAACTCGCTCACCGGCGACCTCCCCCGAAGTCTCTCAATGGGAGGTCGGCCAAGCTCGCGACCCGAGTCCTCTCTCGCTCGCTCTTCGATTCCTCCCCCGAAGTCTCTCAGTGGGAAGATCTCGAGCTCGCTCGTCTTCTTCGTCATCGACATCGGGGGCTATTTATAGGCGAGGGGGTGGCCGGTCGACAGAACTTCGATCGCCGGTCCCCTTCGCGCACCGAGCGGCCCTCGACGGCCAAACCGGTGTCCCATCCGAGCTTATCCAAAGAAGCGTGCTCGGCATTGATGACGCCCGAGATCTTATCCTCTCCGGCCGACGTCGGCCTACTCCTCTCGGCCGTAGGCCGTCCTTTGCGTGCATCGTCGTCTTCTGCGCGTGAACTACAGAGGCGGAGAAAGAAGGAGCGAGGAAGAAGAAGAGGGAAGAAGAAGAAGGAAGGGGGTGGGGCCAAGCCGCACAGCCCACGTGAAGAAAATGGGGGCTGCTATTTTTGTTTTTCTTTTCTTTTGTTTTTACTATTTTTTTGTTGTTTTTGTTATTTGTTATTTATTATCTAAAAAATAAAAGAAATTAAGACCTAATTAAACCTAATCAAAATTTTAGGTGTCAACAACCATCATGTCCAATTGTTCAGCAGTGTTTGAACAACTAGTCTCTTTGGATTTATTTCATAATCATTCCATTTTTCTACCTTTTTTTTATTTTTAAAAATAAAAATCTGTTTAATAAGGTTAACTAAACTTTATGCTATTCAGAGTAGAAAAGTGGTTAGAGAATAGATTTGAAATTAAAATAATAAGTAAAAATATATATTTCTTTATTTTTGGGAACATAAATGGAAAAAATAATAATTCTCTGCATAATTCTCAATCATAAAATATTATCAAACGCACTCTTATCATATCAGTATTTAGAAAGTTGTCTCATCTATTATTGAGATGTTATAATTTTAAAAACAAGTACTTAAAATATACAGTCAACACATCCATGATGCGAAACCCAATTATATTAATACGTTTGCCATAACTGCAGCTACGCTATAGCTTTTTGCATCGAGATTGGGCCTACAAATTTGTGTCGTAGTTTCCATGTTGGGTAACACGTGAATTAAGCCATCAAACCCGAAAACCAAGCAACGGAGCTTCCTAAAAGCTGCTTTGAGCTCGGGGGCATTGCGGCCAGAAGGCGTCGGCCAACCACTTTACGAAAGCAACAAACACCATTTGTCGCCGAAAAAAAAAAAAAAAACCGGACCGAAACGGGCCGAACATCGATCCCTGCGCCTTTTTCATCCCTACCACTTCTTCGCCATTGAAAAAACACCATGCCCAAGAAGGTGAAGCCACAGAGCCAAACGGGCCGGCCCAAACGTCCCAAGATGGATCCTCACGAGGCCCAGATATAGGCCCAATGGGCCTCAATTTAGGCCCAATTCTCTCTTCGGACACGGAAAAACGGCACTCGCCGCTCTGCCACTTCGCCACTCTCTCTCTTTCTGCGCAAATTCTTATCTGACTTCTCTTCCTGCGAGGCCTGCTACGAAGCTCGAATCGACTTCCGACGATGGAGCCGTAGCTGATTTTTCCACCTCTCTTTCATCCGCGATTCCCTCCTTCCTTCCATGGTACGCGGTCGCTCGATCCTTCTCCATCGCGGCTCGTCGGAGAACGAGGAATCCTCGGCCTGAACGAGGAAGGAGCGAGTCGGCCGGCCGTTCGATGTCGGGGATCGCTTCGCTATCGTCTTCCCCGATTTCGCTTCGCTCCCGCGCCGCTCCGGCTCCAAGGTTTGACTTTTCCGCTTCTCTCTCCCTCTCTCCGTGTTCGTGCTCGCCGTCCGCGATCGCGCTCTGAAAGTGACGCCGTCGTCGTTCGTTCCACAGGCTTCGCCGCTTCGTCATCTCTTGCCGGCGGACCGTGAGGATGTCTGCGGCCGCGACGACGGGGAGCCCCGCGCTGTCGTTCGAGGGGATGGCCGTGAAGCCGCCCTCGCACCCGACGTATGATCTCGAGGGCGTGATCAAGCTCGCCCTGGCCGAGGACGCCGGGGATCGAGGTTCGGCGCGAGCCTTCCCTAGTTCTCCTGCGATTTTTTACTGTGCTGCTGTGATTGCCGTTCCTCGGTTGTCGAGTATAAGATAGTGAATGGGCTGACACCCAGTGAGGAATGGGCGTATATGTGAACGGATTAAGAATCCGTGCATTCATACATCATTTACTCGTAGTTCGTCGGTGGAATTTATGCGTCCGTGGCGACACGGATGCTGCTCTGGAGGTAGTTAAGAACTCCGCGAGTGTGTGAATGTAGCTGGGCGTGATTAAACGGCTTGTTATTATGAAACGTGATAGTGTCGTTGCAATACTTTCTTCCTGTGCGTGTGACTTTGCTGATCGTTAGTGCCTAATAAAGCCTGGGGCTTTAGTGATCCATTCACTCTGTTTTCGCCTCGGGCGTCTCATGGGTTGCATGATTCATGGAATTTTAGGAGATGTGACTTGTATGGCCACTATCCCTGCGGACATGGAAGTGGAGGCCCATTTCTTGGCGAAAGAGGATGGTGTTGTGGCGGGAATTGCTCTTGCAGAGATGGTATTCCATGAGGTTGATCCTTCTCTCGAGGTATTTCCTCTCTCTCTCTCTCTCATATGTCATGGATGTTCTTAATTCTCAAAGTTTGACGTATTCTTTTTGTGGAATATATTGTTCGTGTACAATATGATGCAGGTGGACTGGACTAAGAAGGATGGAGATTATATACATAAGGGTCTTCAGTTTGGAAGAGTTTCTGGTATTTACACGATAGTGATATAAGCAATATATAAGTATACAGACTTTTACTTTGCACTTCAATTTTTGTTCTTCCTATTAAGAACAGTGGATATGCAGGACGAGCATACAGTGTCGTCGTAGCTGAAAGGGTAGTGCTGAATTTTATGCAAAGAATGAGTGGCATTGCAACTCTGACTAAGGTACTTTCATCCTCATGAAGAAGGTAGAACTGAGTGGAATAATGCTTTCATGTTGCAACCAGAACTTGTTACTGTCCTTGCAAAAGATTCTGGAAGGGTAATTTAGGATGTGCTCCATTACAGAGCTAGAACTTGCTTGTAAACTGAATTTCTTTGTTGCCACTCTGGTTCAATGTGGGATGAGGTGTGGTTTATTAATTCTGCAGGCAATGGCAGATGCCGCACACCCAGCACGCATTCTAGAGACAAGAAAAACTGCTCCAGTTCTACGTTTGGTGGATAAGTGGGCGGTCTATACTACTTCCTGGACTTTCAACTCCTTCTTCCTTTGTCTCGTGTTCAAGTTTATCAGTTGACCTTGTAATGTATCTTCCTATAGGTTCTCATTGGTGGAGGGAAAAATCACAGGATGGGTTTATTTGATATGGTTATGATAAAGGACAATCATATATCTATAGCTGGGGGTGTCACAAATGCCATTAGATCTGTTGATACATATTTGAAACAAAATAACCTTCAAATGGAGGTCGAGGTACTTGAACTTGTTGTTTTACTTTTTCTCCTTAAAAATGTTGATTACAGCATGAATTTGAATGTTCGCCAACCTCTTGGCCTCATGACCAGTAGAATAAGTTCTCTTTGGCCTTGATCTTTTCAATTTGTTAACGAGGATGTTTACAATATCATTGTCATCATCTCCCTCCCTCTCTTTCTCTCTCAGGTTGAGACAAGGACACTCGAGGAAGTTAAGGAAGTATTGAACTATGCATCTGAGACCAATACCTTCTTGACTCGGATAATGCTAGATAATATGGTCGTACCCTTATCAAATGGTGATGTTGATGTTTCCATGCTTCAAGAGGCTGTGGCATTGATCAATGGGAAGTTTGACACAGAAGTACGTTTTAGAAATTCTGTGATGCTATGATTATCTGTAGTATTTATCTCACTCAATAGTTGGCTTATGCACTGAGTTCTTTAGCTGGGTACTGCAGTTACAGAGTTGTTGTCTCTGCTTTCCCTCTTTATTCTGCATCTGTTAGAAAAGCGATGTGAAAAAAATTAAGGTACTGGGTATTCAATGTGATGGAAATTCATTGTGTTTGTACATGTGAGATCATTTTAATGACATAGTCTTCTTAGGTAGTATTCCCAGCTTCTTCTTCTTAACAAAACTAGGCAATACTGCCTTCTAATGCCCATCAAGTCTCAACCTGCAACTTTCCATTGGGCTTGTGTAGATTTCAATGCAGCAATGTTGCATCTTTAAGTCAGCTCGTGTAGTCAGGTGAACACAGTTGAAATTGCTTCTAGTTCAAATCAATATGTTTCTTTGCAAAGTTCAGGTGCTCATTTTCTACAGTTGCCATGATAACATGTCTTGTTATAATGTCGTATTAATGATTAATATGAGCTTTGCAGATGATTCTGACGTAATGTAGTATTCCGAATGATCTGGTTTAAATCTGACAGTGGTACTTTGCTATGGCAGGCGTCTGGAAATGTTATTCTTGAAACAGTACATAGAATTGGACAAACTGGTGTGACATATATCTCGAGGTAATTTATTTTTTACTCTATTCATGGTCCTTGGCAATTTTTATTTGACTTGTTTTGATGGATGTTGAAATCTGGCAACAAATCTCCATGAATTTGTAGCCTGTAGAACTCAAGTGTGTTTGTTTCAAATAAGCAACTTTTCATCCAGAAAAGAAGTTTACAGTGATAAGCATTTTCAGAACAACAACTTGGATGATGACATTTCATGTTTGATGCTCGCTATGAAGGATTTTTTAACTTAATTGTCAGAGTCGCAGTTTATGAACAAGCAAATAACTGTAGTGGCAGTGCCAATAAACAACCGGTGGAGGTGCTTCTGTTGGCCATAGTAGGCTGGCCAAATAGTGGCAGCTGCTGGTCAGTGGCAACAGTAAAACCCTTGGTAGTTACAGGAACCTCTTTGGTGATAGGTGACAATTGACAGGATTTGATTTTAAGAATTTGAATATGCACTTTTCATTGACTAGGAGAAGACTTTGCATTGATCAATTTGTCTCAACTGTGTTTAAGGATAAAACGTGATTTCTTTTTTCCTACTTTAGCTGGGAGTAAACGTCATGTTCTTTTGATTAGTGAAAATATATAAACTTCCTATAGTTACTTTTCTTTGTGAAAAAGCCTAAACAGTTGATGTCTTTGTCCATGTTCCTTCTTTATTCTAAAGTCGGAAAAGAATTAGCTCTTCTCATGTAGGAATCTCGTTCCCTTAATTCTAAAGTAGTGTCAATACTTTGTCAAATGATAATCAATCCCCAAAACAGAAGAGGTTCTATCCAATTCGAAATAAACGTTCACATGTTCCAAACATGGCAGGTTTCAATCAAAATCAAATGAGGGTGAGGAGTTCTACCAGTTGAATTAAGTGGATTGCTGTTCCCATTTTTTCTTAGTGGTGAAGCAGGCGATAGAGAGGAGTCTGAGAGTTTTAGTTAAGCAGAATCTATTTGCTCTGTTAGGGGGATATTTTGTTCCCTTGTCAGCAGTTACGGTGTTCTCCTTTGTTTGTCAAGAAATTGAGGAGCCTGATTTGATCCTCTTCATTCATTGTTAACTATATACTGACTTTGTACCGTGTTCAGGGTTTAATGGCAGTCACTGGTTTTGGTCACTCGTAATTTCTGTGCAGTTCACCATTCTGGTAATGCTAGTTGTACTGGTTAGAGAGGGCTTATTCTTCTCACAAAGTTAAATCCTGCTATTTGAACCGGCAGTATCTAGATTCGTGAACTCTTAACTTACGTTCTAAGTAAGAATTGCACCGAGAAACAATTAGCTTTTATATCCCATCTGGCAGCCAGCTATATATGCTTTGCTTTTCCCAAGTTTTATGGCCAGATGATGTCTTTCTTCATGGGGAAGAAAGTTGTACGACCATGCTGGCATGTGGGATGACTCATGGGCACTAACTTTTCCTCCGGATGGCTTTTGTTATTTTTTGCAGTGGTGCCCTCACGCATTCTGTGAAAGCGCTTGACATCTCCCTGAAGATCGATACGGACTTGGCTCTCGAGGTCGGAAGGCGTACAAAGAGAGCGTGATTCGTCACCTTATTTCTCATACCTATAAGGAATCTGCCCAGAAACGGATGATCTTTCTTTTCCATGAGATGTGATGTGTTCCTAATTCCTGCTTAGACCTTTTTTCTTTCGGCGTGTTTCCTTTTGTGACTGCCGACAAAGTTGCTTGGGGCAGAAATCGGAAGGTAGAATGTTCAATTAACGAGTAAGGGATACAATATAAGTTCATCAATTTATCCCAGGAAAAATTACATTAATATTCGTTAAACTTTGGCTCCATATACAATGTCATCCTTGAATTTTTAATTTGTTTGGATATGTTTTCTGGGCAATTCACAATTTTCAATCTTAGTTCCTAAATTTTCAATTTCTTCAATTTAGTCACTCAACTTTTGATCTCAAAGTCAAATAAGTCCTTTTCATGGTCACACTTTTTGTCAGATTTTAAGATGCAATTTCATTTTAATCTATTTCATAAATTAACAAAAAGATATGCTATCTTGTATTACCTTTTTACCTCTTTGGTCTTCAAAATTATTGAGATAACTTTATTCAAGTATTTTTTTAGCTTATTATAAAAGTAGAATCTCTTTTAAAGTTATTTTGCCTTCATATTCAAACTACTTTTTACTTCTAAATTTAAAGCTTTTAAATTTTATTTATCTAATAGATCAAGAACAAGATTTAGAGTAACAGAAATATGATTATCTATTGATTAATAAATATCATTTTTGGATATCTTATGAAAATATTTATTCTTAAAATAGCAGGAATATTAATATGATATAACTCTAAATGAGGTTTTACTGTTATTATTATAGAAATCTTAAGATAAAATATACTTAAGTTGGACTATCGTAATGTTTATAGCGAGATAAGGTGTTGATTTAGTAAATGAATTTAAATGTAAAAATATTCTAAAATCTAGGTAATAGTGTAATATGAAAGCTTATGAATATTAAGGAATGACTAATCCGATTTTATGAGGAATCAAAATGAACAAATTAAAAGTTTAGAAATCAGACCATGCATTTAGAAATGATTTAGGGATACGGTGTAAAAAGTAAAATGTCCAAAAATGTCCAAAAATGACATCGCACGTCGGACTAAAGTTTAAAAACAGTTGGTATCATTTTCTCTTTCTTCAAACTACAAGGGTCGGGACTTACGCCGGCGTCATCTTTTACGGTGTCTCAGGTTTAACTATTGTGAACTATGCATGAATTGAAAATTGTGGGTGAACTTGGGCGGTGCGGTGCGGAGAGTTGTTTCAAAATTGGCATCATGTCTTTTTTTTTTTTTTTTTTTTTTTTACATGAGAGGTGACTTTTAGTCTTCATCTTTTATTCTCTTGGCCAATACCAAAAGGAGTCGTATCGAACCAATTGTTTATTCCAAAATTCTGCGAGTCATCCACCGTGACTTTGCATTTAGAACGGTGGAAATTTCTTTTTATCCAGACAACTCTGCGAGACAAATCATTCAATCACCTAAATTTACCGTGTTTCGTAAATTTAATTTTAAAATTTTTAATTGTGTCAATTCAATCATAAATTTTTGCACGAAATTCCTATATAGTTATTTTGACTAATTTTTGACACACTGCTAAATTAGCGATTTATGATGAAGATTCGCTAGAAAGATTATATTGAAATTTCAGGCAAATGTATCAAATTGACAAGACGGATTGGACAATTTCTCCCAATTCTGTTGCTTTGGATTTCGTCATGCAAGGTCATGTGATCACTATTCCTTGGTCATGTATGTGTTCGGTTGAAACGTAACGTTCAAATTTATACCTTGAGCTCTAGGTCAAGGGAGAAGAAAAGAGGAGTGAAATGAAATGGTTTTCTCTGCGCAGATTTCCTGAAATCAATTCAATTCAAAGGGTTCACCAATCTTTGCTTCGAGAACATGTTGCTGGTCAAATAAGAAACTCAAGCTCCCTTCGTTCAAGATTCAATCGGTCCTGTCTAATCTATGTGTATAGTAACGTTTTACCTTTTACATTCTTGGAAATTGGATTTGTCTCTTTCTCTTCTTTTCTTTCGATTCCAGAAGTTCCCTTGAAATTTCAGCCATTAGCATCTAATTTCTGGAGCTTGCGTTGCGGCCACGATTTCCATCCGTGGAAAGAGAGGTCTCGTTTTGCAGCATTAGTATTCAGTACATGGACAGAGTTTTATTTCAACTCGATTATAGATTTTGTTAGCAAAGTACATTTTTTTTGGGGTCACCGATTGTAGAAAAACGGGTTTCAACAAAAAAAAAAAATAACAAAGTTAAATAAAAGGTCCCTGCACTATAGATAAAAAATAATAATTTCCACAACTTAAAAGCACATATTGATCATTAACATGTGCGAATGTCATCCCTTGTCCTACACACTTGTAATATATAATCTCAAAGTTTTCTATAGAATGATTAGCTGTGCTATGGAAGCATTTGAATACTGATTCTTTATGATTTCACCATAAATCTCTAAATGAAAAGGACCAATACCACAAAAGATCTCAAACAGGATAACTTATATCACATTTACCCCAAATAAAATTTTCATATCGTAAAAAATCTCACAAAGGTACATCCGTGACATGTCTATAAGAATCTCAAGACAACATTGGAGCAAAATTTTGGGATTTCAGCATATTTTGCAACATGAGGGAACTCTATGGCAAAAATTAGCAGATTTCTCAGTCTCGATTTGCTTTCTCGGTTTGCTTTATGTAGATCTAGCTTACCTAAATCAACGTTGTTTAGGAGACCCATTGTTTGTCACATATGTTTTCATGTAAGCAATTTAACAAGGATATTGAATGGAGGATAACGGAGGATAAACTTGTCGCGGATGTGTACTAGTTTGAGATTATTTTTTTACACGATTTAACATAAATGTGACATGAGTATACCACGTTGGTATTTCAAATGGTATTAACCCAAATAAAAAATGGAACGCCGATCTACCTAAAGAAAAGTGTCATTTCCTAATCGAACCAACTTACAAACAAGACGTACACCTACAGTCAACCAACCGCAAAATTAGTGCCTCACCTCCCAATCTAATGTCACAATGTCATCACTATCTCTCGTTGGAGATAAGGGTTTTTCCCTTTGTGGAACAGCAGAGACTCTCGGAAAAAGGGTACAAACACATCATCGTAGGAAGAGTTGGGCACGAGACGCAACCGCGTTGCCTAGCCGCCCTAGAGAAAGTTGGAACGAAAGCAAAAGCTGACTGGCGTTGCCTTTTGTTGAATTAGAGGGGCATTGCCTCAATCTTACTTAAGTCAGAATCCCCCAAATCCTAAAAGGGTTCACGAGTCGATAAGGTGATCGCGAATTTAAGTCTGACCTAATTTCTTGTTTTGCGGTATTAAATCACAAAAAGAGTTTTCACTCTTTGAAGTTGAACCAATTTCAGTGCAGATAGCCTGCTTTTTTATTTGGAGCACGTCGATACGAGTAATTTACAAGTTGTTTCACAACAGCCCTATCGCAACTAAATGAAGTCTGATGGATTAGTCATGTATCCAGCAAAAAAAAAAAAAAATGTGAGATTGAATATCCAATCGCATAAAAGGTGCACATGCATGGTGATTTCCTTTGGAGTTGCATCGATTGTGATTATATAAACTTCTCTTTCAAGGGACAGACACACTTTTTTAAGTGTTTTTTCTCAATACGAAACGAGAACGTCTAGATAAATTTGGGACAACGGCAACAAATGTCTCTCTCTTCAACATTCTCCACACCCCATCTTGCCGTGTAACCAAAATAGAATTGATGAATTTTGTGGCTTCCTAATTGAGTCACCTTTCAATGGAATATAGATGGCGAACTCATGGAGAGGACATTATAATGATGATGTGAAGTCTTAACCTCTAGAAATTAGGGCTAGAATTGAAACCCCCTTGACTTTCCTCTCCAATCGATTGAAAGGTCAGCTTGGCTCGAATTGCATAGCGGTCGATCCAGAGGAAGAAAACGAGGGGAGGAAGAAAAGGGCAACTGGAATTGAACCTAAGTCATAGTTGGGCCATCCTAAATCGACAGTACAGGGAATAATGGAGCATATAAAAGCCTTTATATAGGAATTAGAAGGAAGTAATGTATACTATTTGTATTTATAAAATTTTGTATGACTGTCTATATTTTATATTTAATGTTCAGAGCATAGATCAAGAGTTCAAATCCCAGAGCTTCATATTAGACTCATTGATTGTGGTGGGTTCTCGACTTACTGGCACAAAATAGGAGCCACTCCCGTCCCCGCACACGGTTGATTATTGTTCGTTATGGGAATTGGCTCCCATGCTAGAAGGATCATTAAGTAATGATCATACGTACATTATCAACTTGATTTCTATTCGATTAAACTCTTAAAAAATACAGTCATTTATGGTAGTTGAAAATGGAGGAAAAAGTGGATGACCGGTAGTTAAAGGGAGGTGGGAGCCTTTTCCGAAAGGCAAACCCTAACATCACCTTTCTAATGTCATCTCATGTCAAATAGTCAACATTTCCCCCCTAACTCCTCCATCCCGTGTAATCTTACGCATTGGTTTTGTCATTAACTAGGCAAAAATCCACGAAGAATCGAAAAAGGAAGGCTTATCGGAATTGCATTGGGGGCATCCAGCATTTTCATCCCGGCATATGATGGAGATGTTCACCAACTGATCATGGACGAAAACAAAAGGGTGAAAATAAAGAACACTTCGACAGGACAACGTCCACGTCCTAGTGGCGACTGTCACGTCGCAGGTCCAAAATCGTAGCCGACCACACTACGCGCGAAGCGAATTATATGCCTCTCTCTGTTGTATTTTCATTCTCCTTCTCGGTCCAGAATCATTGTTTTTTAGAAGCCTTTTTGGCCATCTCTTTTTGGCCTTCTCTGGTTCTAGGGTTTGTCTTTGCTTTCTTGCGTGGGAGATGACTCCATGACAACATCACAACGTGGGTTCTTCCTCATATCCATTGATGCCCTAAAAGACTGGGAAAACGGGCATCGAGTACCCTCTCACGGATAAGAATATGTATGGATAACTATGATGTGCGTATATCGACAACGTTTTGAATGTGCATATATATAATAGGTATGGTCAAAAAAGATCCCACGGTGTCTAATGCTTTGTCCATTGCATAATGCCAAGCGTTAGCCACATTTTCATGCATATATTTCTCCGTTTTATTAGCACGAAATTTTGGGCGTCTCTCTCTCTCTCTCTCTCTCTCTCTCTTAAACCCAACAAAGTCAAGCGACGCCCCCATTCATGTCCTTTGTTATTTGCTTGTCATTGAAGACTATATTGGCAAACCTCTTTTGATTATCGTACTGCAAAATAACCCTTTTGTGTTCTTCGATGCATTGCACGCAATTTGCATCTTAAAATAAGTTATCGATTTGAATGATTCAGATGCATACTTCGTCCTTTTCCCACTAATTATTGCACTTGTATATGGACTTCTTATCCAACTCAAATCCAAAAGTTTATCTAGATTACATTGACGAGGCTACAGTGCACTTAGTTTTGGTATATGCCATGAGAGGGCTGACAAAGCTTGCACGTTTTCCACTACCGCCCATCGCCCTTACAATAATGCAGACTCCGTTTCGTCTTTGTCAACGTTCCATTTCTGCAGTTTTTACAGATGAATGACGATGAATCGACCAGCGAATTATCAGACACGACAGCTCGTTCTTTTGTGGAGGTCTAGGAACTATATTGTCCACGAAATTACAGGGTTATAAAGGGGTATCGAAATAGAGAGCTCGACCGGCCTTAACCTGTGTCGAGAGACGAGGCACTCGGGAGGAGGGCTGTTGACTTAATTATGTTTCATAAAGCAGTAATGGATGCGTTATTGGAATCTCCCGAGTACGAAGCCCGGAGCAACTGGACAAAGAAAATAAATAAAAGAATGATGTACTGAGATGGAACACATGGGATATGAGTCACGACTGATGATGCCGATGACAATTTGTCTAAGTTGGACGGCTCTCTCTCTCTCTCTCTCTCTCTCTCTCTCTATACCACGCTTTTTATCTCTTTTGCTACTGTATATGTTGAGGGCATGATGCAAATCTGTTCGTGGTAATGGCCAGAGCAGAATTATTGAAGTCTTATGTTCATACGCCAGTTTTTTTCCAAAAAAGATGCGGAATCTGGAAGAATTATTATCTTCGGCAGAAGAAGACGCCAACAGAGAAGAAAGCATGTGGATTAGGGTTTATTTATCTTATGAGAAAAATGGGCAGAAAGGACCCATCATCTTTCGGCAAGGAAAAAAGAAAAGAAAGAAAGAAAGAAAGAAAAACCAGAGAAGCAGCCACTGGCACAAACACAAAAAGTTGCAGACGTTGTCTTCTCACCAAACCATTTTGGCAAAGGCGATGCTACCAAACACAGCCTTGCCCATCAGGTTAGCATTGGGGACATGCCACCTTACTTTCAATTACTCTATTCACTTGCCTTATATTAAATGGAGGGGCCACCCCACATGTTAGGGATGCTGAAATTGGGCGAACTAATTTGGAAAGCCCGACTTAAATTCTCAAACTTATAGATGGAGAGAAACTATGTGTGTGTATATGTATATATATACCCCGTAAACAAGTAATGCGGTATACTTTAATGACTCCTTTCGTGCGTCAACTGGATTATGAATGACATGCAAAATTTGACGAATGAGACGTCGCACGTGCGAAATGAATTAAAATAGAACCCACCTATTCCTATGATCCGTGAGCTTGAGCTACATGTTTTGTTTCGTGTAGAATGATTTGGGTCACTACACAATCTTAAATTCGAGTCACTATTCAGGATATCACAATGATATACAGATCTATATTCAGATCCATGCTACTGCTCCAGCAATTTGAGGACGTTCTGTTCATTGGTGGGGCACTTGAAGCGTGGCGGGTAGTCGCTTGGCATTAGCACCTCAGAGAATAGAACCTCCAAATGGTCACGATCTAACAAGAAGATCGGTTGGTTTCTGTGCTTTTCCTCTTCATTTTTCCTTATTTTCTTGGGATCATAAGCTACCCTATCTTCAACGGGATCCGAGGCTATCGGGATCCATTTGCACTCATTGATTAGAAAGCAACTTAGGTATCAATTTGATTTTCGCGTTCGGGGAATCGAGGGTTTCTAGGGGGAAATGGAGTTTCCCAAGATGATAGCCATCCCTCTACTTTGTAGTATGAGCTTCTGTATGGAGTTGGGAGATTTGCCACGTTCTTTCGGAGGAGCAAATTTCTGACGTTGGTATTGTTGTGTTCATCGTCGAGCCAGATATAAATTAAAGATCTGTGTTTTGCTAATAATAGTCTTGAGTTTGCGTTAAATTTAAATGACCTCGATGAGTATTTATGACTCATGCACACATGCATGTACCTAAGTATCTTAATACTCGTACGGCAGATTTATTTTATGGGTGGCTCATATGATTATCGTATCTTACTATGTAAGAAAAGTCCTAGTGCTATGACATGCCGACACTTGTCCCGCTCTAATTGGGTTTGGGTTGGCTTAGTTTGTAGGGAAAGTTATCCATGGCTTTTTTTTCTCTATTTTTTGCCCTTTTTTTTTTCTCTGTGCTTCGTTACTAGAAAGAATTGCATTTTGCATCTACATATATTTAGCTACTTATACTATATTGAACATGTATAATTTATTGAATCTTTTATTTATAAAGATAACAGTTCGCATCTTCGTCTCATATTAGATGCTTGTTTTATCTGACAATATTGATGAGATTGTTAAGTATAGTTTTATCCACATCTTATATGCCAAGTCAACAATAATGCAAAATCTTTTCACATCTCATTCATCTAGGATCTTATATAAATAATAAGGCTGATGAAGCATAGTTTTAGTCCCTCTAATTCTACTATTTAAGACATTTGGTCCTTTGACTTTTTTTATGCAATTAACTCTTCTTCTTTTTTCGTTCAATCAAGTCTTCCCATTAATCTTATTACCGATATGATAATTTGACATCACTAATATAGCATATAAAGGGCACGTAGTGCTAAAATTCAAACGAGGTGGACAACAACTTGACAAAGGGCACAACCCTCGCTAGAGATAATTATACAACCATTGTTGCCAACGCCTTCTTTCCTCTGTCTCATCGACGACAACAAAAGTATTCGAGAGGGAGAAGAACAAATAATATGACGCACTCCACTTCAGCGGTTCAAAGCCAGCTTCATTACCGTTTAGGTCTTTTCGCTCTCTCATATATTGGAAGAAGATCATTGCTATATATAGAAAAAACGTACGTTTAGAGGTGGTAGGTTCTGTTCTCTAGCAGATTCAAAGGTAGGGGTAGGCCCGATCGCCTGTCCCCTCTATGCTATTGTCCTTTTATATCTACAAACTAAGCCAATCACTTGATATTAGGAAAAAAAGAAACAAGATTTTTGCTTATAATTACAATTTGAATGTCCTGATTTCAGTTACCCGTGCAATTTGGTTATTTAATTTATCTTTGCACAACATAATCTATATTATATTCAATTTACGAAGTCAAGTCCTTCTGTCAATCGCTACCATTGACATTGTTGACGATTTAATATTTAGATACATAAACGTTTTATTGAAAAAACCAAAATGAAAGATAACATATCTAAAAATTTACCAAGAGAACCATCATGCACACATCCAAAATTTGCATTGACTTAACAATGGGAGGATGCGCTATTCATAAGTGCAATTCTTCCGATTTCAATTACCCGTGCTGTGTGCAATCTAGTCGTTATTTGCACGACTGAATCTATATTCTATTTGATTTACACAATCAAGTCCTTCCATCGATCAAATTGGTGACGTGATATTCAGGTACAGGTACATGAACGTCTTAATTAAAAAACCAAAACGAAAGATATCATATCTCAAAATTTACCAAGAGAAGCATCACGCGCACGTCCAGAATTGGCATTGACCAAATGACGGGAAGATATACTTTTCATGAGTACCAATGGGAGACCCAAACTCGGTTTTGAATAAGGGCTTCTTTTAATCAGATCTCACGCATCTTATCTATTTCTTAATGAGAGGAGTGGCTCTTGCAATGAAATAGGCCATCAGACACGTCGTTGCGGCTTCGGAAACCCATCACATGGGATGTAATTAAAGCTCTCTAGAGTCTAAACTCTCACCCCCTCCTCCACGGCTCCCTTTCCAAAATTGGGTCTCAACCCTGGCACTCCAGAAGTCAACGCAATTAAGCCCCCGGTTACCCAGAAGCTTCCTGCGCCTACCCCTCCACTAGGGTGAACCTCAATTTGGACCCGTTTCTATTTGACCCTCGGGTAGCTGTGACGTACGAACAAGCTTAGGTTGTAAAGGAGAATTGATAGTGTATTTATATATATGCAGTGAAATTTCTACTGATTTTTACATTAGAAGATGTGAACATATATATGGGTATTTCTATAGTATCTATTTAGTTTTGCGACACGACTTGTAAATTGTGCGAACTCATTAAAGATCTTCAATTTTAAGTCTAACCTCAATTTTACTATGATTGATTTTTATTTATTTATAAAACATCTCAAACTTTCTCTGTAATTACAAATTGTATTGATTCTTTCAATATTATCAATACTAAATGGTTGCTATTGTTCATTACAATGTGAGAGTTTTGATGAATTACAACATCAAATCCATATGTTTTTCGATTAACTTTACGTGTTATAATGTCTCGATAGTTATATTTCCAAAAGAATTTTTCGCGTTACCGTGTCGCATAGAATTAGACAACCCTCCAAGAAGGGTCCAAGTATTTTTTATTTTTTTCCTTTCTTAAAGGCGGGCCGTGGATCGCACGCTGGTCAAGAAAAGCGTGTCAATGCGTGGAACGATGGAGGCGAGACGCCATAACAAAGTAGTAATAATAATAATAATAATAATAATAATAATAATAATAATAATAATAATAAATAAATAAATAAACTAGCATAAACAATAAAAAAAAATTAAATAAACTAATCCCGCTGCTATATCCACATACGGATGCTGACCCATCTTTCCAATATTCTTTTTACCCACTGAAATGTGATGCTGACCAATGAATTGCTTGATCGCGACCTCCAGCGAATCAAATTCCGATTTCACGAGTAAACTTCCCAATTATATAAAACAACAATTTTTAATCAAAGATTGCAGGAAAAATCTTTTTTTTTTTTTTTTTAATTTCCAGAAGGGCCAAAAGTCCCCTTATTTGTTTTTTAATATCTTTTGAAGCCAGTGGGTGGGAAAAAGAACAGGAATCAACCCTCCAATTCCCATCCGAACTTCATCAAAATCTATTTTTTTTTTTTAAAATTTGTCATTTAGGACCATGTCACCCTCCTTGGCACGGGGTCAAGCGAGTTGAAATTTATGCAAACTTTTTGGCAGCGCAAAGCCTAAAAAATCCCCCCTAACATTGCTATCAAGGCCATTGAATTGTCATAAGGTCGAGATCTCTATTAGTTTCCATCAATCGGGTTCTTAACCTCGAGCCAATTGTTGTCTAGCGAAGGTCGTCCATCGCATCTTTACGAATACAAACCCCCTTTTCTTTTTCAAGTTTCGTTAGGTAAATCGATGAAATCGATGAACATCCTTGGCTATAGTTCCTTTCGGGATTTGATCAAATGGGCGAGTTCAATTTTTCTTCCAACTTGAAAGATCTCGAAATGATTATACCACCGCACTCAATTTTCGTGCTCTTTACACTTTAAAGGTCGATGTTAACGCATTTTTGGATATGGCGAACTGCGACGAAAAAGATCATGGATGACGAATTGGCCATTGGGGATTCCTAAAATTTTCCTTTCTTACATAATTATGGTTTGACTTGGACAACCTTGGAGGGACTAAAATCTCCCAGAAAGATTAAAATGGGCAGAACCATCTCAGCACCAAATACAGAATGGGACTCTATAAGAGGGTAAAGCAATTCCTTTGACAAGAGCGACTTGAGTAAACCGAACGTAATTGACCAACGTGGTGCTAAAAATCCCCTCCTCAGGAGAAAAAGGAGACAACTTGAAGGAAACAGTAGGATGAGAGACCAAGAGAAGAGAGAGAAAGCTAGAGAGAGAAAGCTAGATAAAAGGAGGGAGAGGGGGGTGATGATAATGACGACCCAATAAAGTAAACCCGTAGAGAGGGAAGAGGAGGGGGAGTGTGGATGTTCGGTTGCTTTTTGGAAAACAATATTTTAAAAATTCAGCAGAGAGAGAGAGAGAGAGAGAGAGGAGGCTAGAGAGAGAAGTGAAAAAGCAGAAAAGAGAGAGAGAGAAGGGGGGGAAATGAAAGCAGGTGAAGCAAGAGCAAAGAAGGGAAAGACGATGGTGGTGCTGCCGATGCTGCTTCGTTCCCGGTTGCCTCTCTCCCTCTCCTTCTCCGAGATGCGAGCCGACTCCCATCGCAAGGCCAACGACTCCTCCTCCTCCTCCTTCCTCCTCTTCCTCCTCCTCCTCATCCTCCTCGTCTTCCTCCCTCGCATCTAAGAGCATCCATTCTCCCCTTAAGCGGAAAACCCACAAAGAAAAAACCCCGCTTTCCCGCAGCGTCGTTCGTGGTCCGGCCATCCTAGAGGTGGGAAGACCGTTTCTTGGGTCGAAAAGGGCGTCTTCTTTCTTGGGTCGGTGCTCTTTCCGCAGGTCTCTGTGGATTCGAGCTCGGTCGATCCTGGGATCGGTTGGATTTTCAGGGGGTTCTGTCGTGCTGCTCTGATGGGTTGTGGAGACTTAGATTCTGGTGCTGTACATAATAACTTTGTGTTGATTCATTGGTGAGCAGGGGGAAGTCCTCCATTAGAAGTATTTTGTCTCTTGGAGGATTCTTTTTATTGTTATCCTTTTTTCCTCTTTTGGGTTTATAAAAAACCGCTCCTTTAAGAACAAAAAAGAGAAAAAAAGATTCAATACCCGAACAAAGCCCGCATTTTTACAGTGGGTTCTTGTAATAGTTTGGATACAACAGTTTTTTTTTTCTTTTTCTTTTTCGGTTCTTTTTTTTTTTTTCTCTCCTGGGGGTTCTGGGTTCGGTTCATGTCAAGTGTGCTTTCGAGTCTCTACAGTGTGACGCTATTTAGTAGGTATTGTAGAAGTACACTTGGTTCGTTCTTTGATTAATTGGAGTTATTGGGTTCTATGAAATTACCTGATACTCAATTCTTAGATCTGAAGCATAAGTTTAGGTTTTGGATATCTGAGATTGTTGATTCTGTCGAACGCACGATGTCTGGTAATAGCGGTCGCGAGAGGTGTTGTGAGGGTCACGTGGATTTGACCGGCGATTCGTGTAGATGCCATTGCCAAAGTTGTGGCAGGTATCTGTGCGAAAGACGTACTCGGGGATCGGAACCTGCCTTTGCTCTAGATTCAGGTGGGTCGAAACATGGCAGAGATGGTGGTGTGGTTGGCGTTAAATACTGTAAACCTTGTGCTGAGATTAAGGTCAGAACGGAAGGTCGGAAAAAGTATTGTGAGAAAGTACACCCTCGAGATAGTCCGGAGCCACCATCGCCTTGCTTCAGTTCAGAGAAAATGAATATTTCGGTGAATAGTGAATCTATTCAAAGCGATTTGGCCCAATGCCTGGTCTCTCAAGAGAATTTATCCCCACATGGCGCGATCACCCGCAGCATGGCTTCAGTTACTGCTCATTTGGCACCAGTATCTGTTCATTGCTCGCCAAGCAGGTTAGCTTGAGAAGGTCTTCCTACATCGGTGTTTAGATAACAGTTAGTGTCCATATCGTTTATTATAGTTTGCATTGAAGATAAGGCAGTTTGTGACAAAGCCATACCATATATGGAATGGCCATTTTGGTCGGTATTTGAGCGGCATCTAGCTTGTGTTTTGAGTTGTTTCTGCTGTTGTATTATATTAGTTGTTTTTAATATTGAGCTCTTGATTGGGAAATTTTATGGGTTAAGCTATGCTCGAGTTCCTGAAGAGCATGATATGTGACAGAATCACCCCTTAATGATTGTTGATTTCTTCTTGTGTAGTGTAACCTGACAATATTCATATGATGAGTACATTGATTGAAATTGCCTTTGTAGTAGTCATAAACTTTAATGAATCTAGTGTGAATTTATTCCTGAAGTACCTGAAATTTATGTGAAACAGTTACCATTTTGGTAAATTCTGCAGATACAAAAGTGATGAAGAAGCAGAGGATTCTGGGAAGCACTCAGTAAGTCCCTTGAGCGATTATTCTCATGGGATTACGGATATAGGTTCACGTAGTTTTAGTTCCCGACATGATTTCTACAGTTCTAGGTCTGTGTTTTCCACTCCTTCAGGCAGTCCCTCTAGGATTAATTATACTTCCTATAGACGTGGACAGTCTGCACAGCATGAGCAAGAGGGAAGTCCAATGTCTCGTGATGGTCCCTTTGATCCAGAAGGCATGGCTGTTTTAAGAAAGCCTGAGATAGGGACCGAGGATGTGGAGAGTAGTGATTACTGCTCGGATGATTTGTCCATTTTCAGAAGCCAGTGTGAGACATCTCAACAACCATTGGATTTTGAAAACAATGGCCTTATCTGGTTTCCTCCTCCACCCAATGATGAAGATGATGAGGTGGAGGGCAATTTCTTTGAATATGATGATGAAGATGACTATGTTGGAGATTCAGGAGCAATATTTGCATCCAGCAGTAGCCTTTCTAGTATGTTTTCTACAAAGGAGAGACAACACGAGGGAAATAAGGAGCCTTTAAGAGCTATGGTCCAAGCACATTTTAGGGCTCTTGTATCACAGCTATTACACGGAGAGGGAATCAAGATGGGTGGAGAGGATAGAGCTGAGGAGTGGATTGATGTGGTGGCAAACATATCTTGGCAAGCTGCAAATTTTGTGAAGCCAGATACCAGCAGGGGGGGTAGTATGGATCCTTGCGATTATGTTAAGGTTAAGTGTGTAGCAAGAGGAAGTCCATGTGATAGGTATCTATCTTTCCGACTGTTCTTTGTCTTCTTCTCTCTCTCTCTCTCTCTCTCTCTCTCTCTCTCTCTCTCTCTGTGCTCAATATTGTGCAAGGCTAATGCTAGATGGTTTATTGTGCCTGATTTATAGATTTTTAATGACGGGAGTTTCTGTTTCTGCAGCGCCCTCATTAAGGGGGTCGTTTGTACAAAAAACATAAAGCACAAGCGCATGACATCACAGTACAAAAATCCTAGAATACTGATTTTAGGCGGAGCGCTTGAGTATCAGAGAGCATCAAATCAGCTGGCTTCTTTGGACACACTACTGCAGCAGGTGGTCTTTCAACTTACTCATAGTCTTTTATTGGGCATACTAATTAACTATCTTTTGCCTGATACTGAAAGAGAGGACAAGAAGTAACGTTAAGTAATAGAGAGGAATTCTAACCTTGTCAGAGATTATTTTTTGGACTTTGGTCATTCTCTGTGCTTGGTTGTACACAGATTGATTTTGATGTACATAAGGCAATTTATATGAGGAACTTGTGCCTTCTTGATCATTTATCTTCTCTTTTAGTGCATGGGTTGGTTCCCGATACTGGAATTTTTACCTTTTACTGTCGAAATAGTATTTGAGATTAGCATTTCATTCCGATTATCAGCTACTCCATGAATTGTTGGTTTAGGTTCTTAAGACTTGGTTGTTTTCTCTTTCTATTATGCTTTTTGCTTGGGGCTGGTAGCCAAGATAAAATACTTATGTTTGAGCTTTCTGATGGATCAGGAAATGGATCACCTTAAGATGATTATTTCAAGAATAGAGGCTCTTCATCCAAATGTTCTGCTGGTAGAGAAAAGTGTTTCCTCTTATGCTCAAGAATATCTGCTGGAAAAGGAAATATCTTTGGTGTTAAATGTGAAAAAACAGTTGCTGGAGCGTATATCCAGATGTACTGGTGCTTTAATTACTCCATCAACTGATAGTATTACTATGACAACAAGGTTGGGGCATTGTGAACTCTTCCGACTTGAAAGAGTGTCTGAAGAACATGAGACTTCCACCCACTCAAGCAGGAAACCCTCTAAAACTTTGATGTATTTTGAAGGTTGTCCTAGACGTTTGGGTTGCACGGTATGTTTTTCATGCTTATCGAAGCTATATATTGCACAATTTAGTCCAGTAGTTGATTTGGCATTATTCGTTACATGATGCATGTATATATCTGGCTTATATTTCCTTGGGAATCATCAAGTTGATCTATTTATCAAGTTAATACAAGGACATTACTTTTTCTGTAAGTAATGTAATCGTAATATGGCTGAGTTGGTACAAGCAGTACAATGTTATATTTCCTATCTGCCATACCAATTATTCTCTTCTTCAGGTTCTTTTGAGGGGCATGTGTCGTGAAGAGCTGAAGAAGGTTAAGCACGTTGTTCATTATGCAGTGTTTGCTGCCTACCATCTATCACTTGAAACTTCCTTTCTTGCTGATGAGGGTGCTAGGTTGCCCAAGATAGCTCTAAAACGGTCTTTACCAGACAAAAAGGCTGCCTATGGTGCCCTTTCAACACTTTCAGCTTCTGATAATGCTAATTATGAAGTTTTTACCGATGGCTGCAGTCCAGATAAAATTGTGGATATCAGTTCGGAAATCGGAGGAATGGAAACCTTCTGTAATCATCTTTCTCATGGTTCTCTATCTCCACAAGTGGAACTCAGTGGCCAAAGTGCACTCTCTGATGCGTACAATGATGATTTAGCTCTTATTGAAGGTCTTGACTCATGTGGCTTAACTCAGTCCAAAGACTTCCCGAGATCTGATGATTTTCTTAGTAAGACTGGAAATGTACCACTGCCTCATTTACCTGGAGGTTCACATCAGGAAGCGTTGCAGGGTGGTGCAGCTGCTGAAGTGGAAAAGTCATTGGGGAATGAGGAAAATGAAGTGGCTGGTGAGTACTTTTCAGCCACTGACACTAACCAGAGTATACTAGTTTCCTTTTCTAGTCGATGTGTCCTTAAGGGAGCTGTGTGTGAACGATCTCGGCTTTTACGCATCAAGTTTTACGGGGGTTCTGATAAGCCTCTTGGGAGATATCTTCGTGATGACCTTTTTGATCAGGTTAGTGCTTTATCATTTCCTTCACTTGCATTCTAGTTAATAACAGTTCCTGTTTTAATATTGGATAGAATCTATGAACTAAATAGCACTTTTTATTGCCAGGCGTGTCGCTGTCGATCTTGTAATGAGCCTGCTGAAGCCCATGTCCTCTGCTACACCCACCAACAGGGGAATCTTACAGTTAATGTAAAGCAGGTTCCTTCTATAAAACTACCTGGTGAACAGGATGGGAGAATATGGATGTGGCATCGGTGCTTAAAGTGTGCTCACGTGGATGGAGTTCCACCAGCTACTCCAAGAGTGGTCATGTCAGATGCTGCATGGGGTCTTTCTTTTGGAAAATTCCTGGAACTTAGCTTTTCAAACCATGCAACTGCTAATCGTGTTGCTACGTGTGGCCATTCCTTGCAGAGGGATTGCCTCCGTTTCTATGGGTAGGTTGTATTGGCTTTGAATTTCTTGTCACAAATTGTTGCACGTACTTGTACTATTGATTGATAAATTTTTTTGAACTTTCCATATGGCAGCCTTGGAAGCATGGTTGCATTTTTCCGATACTCCCCTATTGACATTCTGTCTGTCCATCTACCTCCTTCAAAGCTTGAATTCAATGGTCTTCAACAAGAATGGTTAAGAAAAGAAGCAGCAGCGGTACTTGCACATCTCTATTCTTTACTTAGAGCTTCACATGGATGTATTCTGATACCTCCTGTATCATTTGGTAATGATTGAACTTGTGTCTATTTTCGCAGTTGACGGACAAGGTGGAAAAGTTGTATCTGGAGATGTCAGATGTAGTTGACAATTTTGAACAGAAAAGTATGTTTCTTGGACATGAATCCTTAGATAAAAGCGACCTACAGAACCAAATCAAGACCCTGAAAGATCTTCTTAAGAAGGAAAGAAGTGATTACGACGTGAGATTCAAGTTCCTTGCAGCTATTCTTTTGTTGCTTTTAATATTGCTATGTCCTAATTGAAGAACCTTAAAAGTATGTAATTGCTTTTAGTCTATTTCCTACATAATTGGATCTCCCATGGCTTTCCTCTGTTTTCTTAGCAGGAGCTGCTTGAATTAGCTACGATGGAGTCGTCGCAACAAGGTCAGACGACCATAGACATTTTGGAAATGAATCGCGCTCTGCGATCTCTCATAATTGGTTCCCGTGTTTGGGATCGCCGGCTACATACTCTAAATTTGCTTCTTGGGAGAAACTCTCCTAAGACAATGCAAGGGGATGCTTTATATGTCCAACTGAAAGAGTTAAGAAATGATTTGCTGTACAAGGATGGAAGTGTTAACGTCTCTGATTCCTCAGAATTGACTTCTGTGTCTGCCAGTGGATTTCTCTTAGAGCAAGCGGACACAAATCCATCATCATTGGGTCCTTGTGTCCCTAAAAATTCAGCACTGGCTTCTACCCATCATAACACACAGGAGGACGTGCTCTCAAATGGAGGGATCAATTATACTAACACCATTTCTGAAACTATTCCCACTGAAGAACCTAATCTTTCTGAGAGGATAGATTGTGCATGGACTGGTAGCGATCATCTCACAACGGAAAATCAACCTTTTCATAGTTCACTGGCTGATGGAGCCACAGCTTCTTCTGGACATATTAATGAAAGTAATAGCCCCCCTTTTAGGAGGTTAATGTCACCTGTGAGGGTTCAGTCTTTCGACTCAGTTATGAGAGTGCGTGACAGACAACGGAAGGGTTTGCCCCCTTCTTCTTTGCATTTGTCAACCCTTGGATCATTCCATGCTTCTGGAGATTATAGAAATATGTTGAGAGACCCAGTTTCTAATGTAATTAGGACTTACTCACAAATGTTGCCATTGGAGGCTCAGAAGTTAAACTTGGCTGTTAGCTCCCCACCATCTCTCATCCCCTCTTCATCTCGTTTGGCGGAGGGAGCCCACTTGTTGCTTCCACAAACAGGCCATAATGACATAGTAATCGCTGTTTATGACGAGGAGCCTACTAGCGTTATATCATATGCACTTTGTTCTAAAGAGCATGAAGATTGGGTCTCTAGTCCTTCACGTGAGCATGGAGGGGACTGGAGTGGTGATGATATCGACAAGGATGACGTTGTGGCTTCTAGCTTTGCCACTTGGCAATCTTTTGGCACACTTGACTTTGACCATGCCAATTATGGGAGTTTTGGATCAGAGGACGCATTGTCATCCATGGGGACAATTTTCAAGGACTCAAACAAATCTCCACATTTGCGGATTCCTTTTGGGGACGAGTCCTCTACAGCTGGTGGCAAAGCAAAGTTTTCAGTAACATGTTACTTCGCAAAGCAGTTCGACTCTCTTCGAAGGAAATGTTGCCCAAGTGAAGTAGACTTTGTTCGCTCGCTGAGCCGATGTCGGAGATGGAGCGCACAGGGAGGAAAAAGCAATGTTTATTTTGCTAAATCTATGGATGAAAGATTTATTGTTAAGCAAGTTACAAAGACAGAGTTGGAATCCTTTGAGGAATTTGCTTCTGGATATTTCGAGTATCTGACAGGATCTATCAGCTCAGGAAGCCCAACATGCCTTGCTAAAGTTCTTGGACTTTACCAGGTTAGTTCCTTCTTCTTATTCCGTCCTTTTCTTCTTCTTCTTCTTCTTCTTCTTTCTTTTTCCCTTCTTCGCGTGCAGGAGTCTAGATGACCCATTCCTTCCAGGAAAATGACTGATCTTTCTTTGTCCTTGTGATCTGTGTCCACGTTTGGTTGAGTAGGTCACTGTAAAAAGCCTGAAAGGTGGGAAGGAGACAAAAATGGATTTGATGGTGATGGAGAATCTCTTTTTTAACAGAAACATTTCAAGGGTCTATGATCTTAAAGGTTCAGCAAGAGCACGCTACAATCCAGATACGTCGGGAAAAGACAAAGTACTGCTTGATCTGAATCTTTTGGAGGCCTTGCGCACGAAACCCATTTTCCTTGGAAGCAAGGCAAAGAGAAGTCTGGAGAGAGCCATCTGGAATGATACAAACTTCTTAGCGGTAAGCTGAAGCTTCTAGACATGTTGATTCGTAGTTTTGACACTTGTTTGAGATGCCATTGCAAGAGCAGTAGAAAATGATATAAATTGTCTTTGAACTTTGGCTTGATGGGCAGTGTCATCTCTGACTTTTTAGTTAATTTGTTTCATGTGGTTCTTGAATTATTCGTAAACATTCAATGTGGTCCTTCTGTTTGCTCTAATGACAAATCCAACTTTATTTGATGATGTGGATTATTATAAGCTGAAAACATTGTTTGAGAGAAGGAAGAAAAAAACATTGGTATCTGTTTTTTATTTGGTTGGTGGCCTCTGTTGGAGTTTTCATTTTGAGTTCTTTTGTGTTAATATCCCACATGGAAATTTCTTTTCCTAATTGCAGGTGAATATCTAATGTAACTTTTTTTTTTCAATCCACTATTCAAACTTAACAGATTGGAAGCCACATTAGTAGATTCCATTAAGTTGAATTACTTGAAGGATGACTTTGAACATTTTAATCTAGTTTAGGGACTAGATAGCACATTAGCCCATATTTCAGGAACCACATTGAACAAATTAAAAGTTTAAGGGTGGCATTAAATATTTGGTCAAAGTTCATGGACCGTTTGTGACGTTTTCCTCAAGAGCAGCGCAGCACTAATTATGATCTGGTGGCTTGAAGGGCTCTTGAATAATCTGACAATGAAACCTTATAATTGGGCAAAGACACTGATGCTGTCTGTTACACTGGTTCTTTTGCCATTTATTTTACTGTGACCTGTCTGCCACCAAGCATTTTACCTTTGCAGTCTTAAGAATGTGGTTTTATGATTATTATTGTCATCTTTGTGGATGCAGTCTGTTGATGTTATGGACTACTCGCTCCTTGTTGGCGTGGACGATGAACGCAAGGAGCTGGTTTTGGGGATCATCGACTTCATGAGGCAATACACCTGGGACAAACAACTGGAAACACTGTTCAAGGCATCGGGAATTCTCGGAGGTCCGAAGAATGCTTCACCAACCATTATATCTCCCGACCAATACAAGAAGAGGTTCCGAAAAGCCATGACTACGTATTTTCTTACTATACCGGATCAGTTTGCGCCTTGAGCAGAATGTATGCATTCTTTCTTCCTCCTTTTTGCCCTTTTCACTGAAAATGTATTTATTCATTAATAAGAAGATGTCGAGAGGACTACAGCTGCAATGCAAATGCAGAGAAAAATAGGCTCTTTAGTTTCTCTTTGTTTATTTTCGCCTCGACATCTTGTATACGGGTAAAATTAGCCCATGATCAGGTCTTACATAATGAAGGGGTGGAATTCTTTTTGGCAAAACTTGTCTTTGTGCATTCTCTTTCGTGAATCTCTACTCCTTGAATTGCCAGTGTTCTTTCCATTGATAGCTTTCTTGATGAGTTGGTGGCTTCAGAAAGTTATGTTGTACGTTTGGCATGAAGTCATTGTCATTTTGAGCTATTTTCCCATGAGTCTAGACAGTTGGGGCATGGTCGAGTCGACGATGCAGTTCGATACTTGAGAGCGCCATTCGATGCTAATTCAGGACTTGATACTCGTCTCCATTCGGAGCCGATTTGATTTTGCGAGCTCCAGCTCTATTCAAATATATTTTGAATGAGCCGGAGCCCGTCTAGTCACGACTTCAGAGCTTGACATGACTCGATTTAGTTAGTCAAGAATTTTAGTCGCAGCTCAAATCAAATTCGAACCCCAACTTCATGCTCTAGTTAGAACTCTTAAAGCGAAATATAGTGAGAAGTTCAAATATGAATTTCATGTTTTTTGGAATGGCCTTCCTTCAAAGTTTTACTCGCAAGCCTGTTTGAAGCTTCCCACAGCTTTTCGGTGGACAGCTGAAAGCTCGCGCAACTTGTGAATCGAACTCGAGTAACTTTGCTTGCTTATAATTCTAGCCGACTTTAATGGGTTAATTGTACATGTGTTGCATGTATTTTTGTCAAGTTTTGGCGGCCGGACTCTCATTAGTGATTTCCATGGTTAAAGTTTAATCATGGATGATCATTGTCCAAATTAGAGTATCAAATTTGACCTCAAATGAGAGGTGAAGATTCTAAATATTCCTCGAATCCTCATTTTTAAAAACTCCAACTATTGAAGTAATGCGTAGGCTATAAAGTGGAAATAAATAAGGGAACTGCATGGAGCTCTATTGAATCAGAACGGATGGCTTACATTCTTGGATGTTATGTCTTTTTTTTGATAATTGAAATTGAACATACCTTTTTTGATGGAGACACATGCAGTGCGTAGAAAGGTAACAAGCCCCACACGAATAAAAAGCTTTTTTAACTAGAGACAAGTGACGGAAGGAGGAAACCTAATCTAATTTGAGTTCGAAAATTCAAACTTAGACAAATTCTAATTCAAATTGATATGTTACAAGTAGCCTTCTCATCTTCAAAATCTAGAGTGCTCTTTGTGATCTCTATTATCTTGATTGATGTTGTGTATTGTTGGTGTTGAACGTCTTGCATGTCTCCTTTACTTTGATTCTTCTTGTATTTAAAATGGGTTATTTTATTAGGCATCTTGATTATTATTTGGAAAAAAATCTAATTATCACTTGGGTAGCGCGTTACTCTAGAGATGATTTGTAATTGATCCAAATCCCTTAACTACAGTTATTGATTGGTCAAGAGATCTTTCTTGACCTATTTTCCAACCTGTCAAGTATCGAGACAATTCATCGTCGCATCTCATGAACTTGACCTAAATTTTACCTATTGGAAACTCATGATTGATGAGCTTGTTAGACATTCCATCAATGGACTTCTTGGGTCAATCATATATGTGTAACTTTTTTTTATTTTTTTTTATTTTTATCAATGGACTTGTTCAGCATTCCATAGATTGCGCTTTATGAGTTAAATGCATTATCATGGCTTAATTTAGGCGATTAGGTTCTTTGTGTTAGTGCCCGGGTTTTGAGCCAGATGTTAACACACACCCTAAAATGCAACACACATCGTTCCATTTATATAAAAATGCATTTAAGCCATTTTATTGACAAGTTTTAAAACTTCATTACATTTTTTAAAAATTTTAGAATTTTATTACACTTTTTCATGGAATATTAGGATTTATGGTGCATGTTTTTGTTTATCAATCTTATACGTCAACAATGTTGTTCGAGAAGAGAGTATTCTTAAGCTCTCTTGATCCTTAATGTGTAACCAACCAACCCATACTTTAAGTTAGCGAATTTCATTTATATTCTCACGCAAGTGACAAGGAATAAACCAGTATCGAGGCAAGCACGCGTGATGATCGTGGATGGCTTGTGTACGAAGACAAAAAGAATCGCTCTTTGGGAGGGATTATATGAGAAATCATCTAAGTAGATGTAGGAAGCGAGTAGTTAGGAATTGAAAGTTAATTTAATGAAAAAGAGAGTGGGGGGGCGGGTGGGGTTAACTTCATTTCTATATCATTACCGATGCAAAAAAATCAATGGCGGGACAGTTGAAAAATGAGATGAACCCCACTTTTGTCTCGAATATGCAGGCAAGTAGATAGTCAAAAGTAATTACAACTACTTCGTATTATTATTCTTCTTTTTTGGGTACATCATTATGAGAGAGCGGAGCACCATATGTCTTAGACAGCTGACAGCTTTGTCGCCAGTAAACCTGACTAACCTAAAAAGAAAAAAGGACATAAGCTAAAGTGGCTTTGAGCACTGCTAATTGCCCCTTTAATCAAGATCAAGAAGCCACAACCATGTGCTTATCTCCTCCGAGCACCGGTAGGAAGCTCACCCGTTTCTGCAAAAGACCAGCACTAAAACATCAATCGAGTTTACTTGAAGGGAGATAGATTTAAAAAAAGCGGGTTCGACTATATGCTTATTTCTAGTCCTACATAAATAGAACGACACAGTGATATAATACCCTTTTCAGAGCAGATCAAACTAAAGTCATCAAGTACTAGGAATGTCAGTTTTGCCCTTCTATAGAAGAAAGGAAACCCCAACTTTTTTTTTCTTTTTTTTTTGGGGGAAAATTCAAGCTTGGGTCCATGGTCGGAGCATGGCAAAACTCAACGGATGGTCAAAACTCAACGGATGGTCAAACCCACAAAACATGGCGCCAAATCAGGACGAGTGTCTTGGAGAAGGTAGACATACCTCGCGAGTTTTGATACTTTCACCGGCTCCTCTTCCGTGGCTCGCGACTTTCCAAGGACCACGTCCGTCGAACGACCCGTTCTCATCACCGCCTCGCGCTTTGCTTCCCAATCCGCCATCGACTTTACACCCGTTCGTAATGTAGAGATTCATGATCTTCTCGGCCGCCTCGCCTTCGTCCCTGCTCTCCTTCATCAGCCTCTCCACCTCTCCCTTCGGAAGCCTCATCGTCAGCCTCTTACTCCCGCCCTCGCCGCCGCCTTTGGCGTCCTTCGCCGCCCCGATGCTCGCCGGGTTCACGATCGACAGGTCCGACACCGACCTCCGCGCCAGCATTAGGCCCTCGAGCCGGTCCCTGGCGCTCATGGTGATGCCCGACCGCACCCTCCTCGGCATCCTGTCCCGAGAGCTCTCGGGCAGCTCCACCAGGAAGTACAGCCGCTTGGGCTCCAGGTTCTGGCGGGCATCCAGCGGCGTCGCCCGGACGCCGAAGTGCTTCACGGCCTCGGACTCCAGCAGGACGTGGCCCGGGTAGTCCCCGAGGACGTCCCCCGCCAGCACCGGCGTCCTCAGCTTGGTGGTCTCGCCGGATATCTTCATCACCTTGGCCGTTCTGCTCTTCTTGGCTCCAATGGCGTTGCCCATTTTTGCAAGTGAATCTTGAGCCTTGGTTCGAAATGGGAGAAAAAGAAGAAGAAGAAGAGGAGGAAAGTAAACCTAAAGATAAGAGATGTTTCGCGTTTTGTATGGCTTATGTAAAGCTCCAAAAGAGGTCACGGTTGGTGTAGTAGAGAGAGCGTCTTTGTTTATATTATTGTATGGTTTGGTGTCTTCTGTTTTGTTCAGGGTTCAAAGGTCAACAAAGAGAGGCCAATTTTGAAAACAGGACAGAATGTTTGACGGAGTACCGTAAAACGTGGCTTTCATCGCTTTCTAGGGAAAAATTTGACATTTTACGGGTTACTAAATTCAGTCGTCTTTGCTGAATATCTAAGTCTATGAGATGTAAGAAAATGTCAGGATACGGATGCTTGATTTGTGTTCTGATGCCATGTTAGACAAACCATTTTTTCTGAAAGTTGATGTAACATTGGCGTAACATTATTTAACCGGTTCCCACGGGATTTTCGGTTGATTTTCAGAATATACGTGACAGGCTTACTGTTTGGTTCGTGATGGGACTTCGCTGTCGGGACGAAACTCTCCAGAGTTCGACCAACCCTAGATGTGGTTATACGGTTGTGAAGAGATCTTTAGGATTTAATTATAATATAAAAGTTTAGATCCGAAATCGGCTCTGATTGCTACGTGAAAAATAATGGAATAACAATGACGATGATCATAACAATCCAGGAAAGACATCGCTTTCGGCGTTTTTGGAAGGGAGCGAATCTGAACGGGAATCACGGCGTGGACTCGCTCGAGGAAACTGTTGTGAAGAGTGAAGATTGTCAAACGATCATGTGGTTCGTATTGACTTTGTTGGATTCGAAGCGGAGCGCTTTTGTTGAGTGATGTGATGTTTGCTTTTTAGATTTTATCGATGAACGAAAGTGCTTTGGTGCGATGCCTTACCTATTATACCGAGGGTGCGAACCTAATTAGCGGACGGGGTAACTGTCCAAAATGTACCGAACCTACTGCTCAATGGTCCGATGGATCTTAAAGTTTTCGATTTCGCTAATTTAATCCTAAATATTTTGATGATTTATCTATATAATCATTTCGATCAATTTTGGTACGAAATCTCTATTATAAATGTCAGCAATTTTATATGATACCGATATTAGTGTATAATTTTCTTTCATATATATATATATATATATATATATATATATATTTGCTTTTCCTATTTCCCTTTTCTAGCATCAGCTACTAGTAGAGATAAAGAGGAGAAAAGAGAAGAAACAAAAAAAGGAGAAAAAATCAGTTTTTTTAATGTAAAAATTATTTATATTAGTGTTGATCATGCTATGTAAGATGGTTAACATTGATTAAACTGCCATATCATTGATTTCTAACTAAAATTAGTTAGAGAGACTATATTGATAATTCAGCTGCCATACAATGCATTTATAATTTTAATTTTCTCATTAATAGATTATCCGAAGAAAAATGAGTATAGCAAGCCTCCACTTAGGACCAGAAGCGGAGTTGCAACCGTGAGACCGCCTTTGCCACGTGGTTGATCCAAGGGGAGGTTGTACCAACCCTCCCAGTCTTTAAATCTAATCGATGTCTGACTAATAAAAAAAGGTTTTTTCATGTGCGAAATTTACTTTTGCTTCTCCTGGTTTTAACATAATTATAATGGTGATCAAAGACAGCACCTTGCAACGCCGAGAGCAAGTTGAATTTATATTATAAGATAGATATAAATTCGAATATACAAATAAAAATAAGTATTAAAAAATTAAATTTTTGTTATTTTTTGTTATTTTGATTTTGAAATTCTTTTATATTGAAATATAATTTTATTTTATTAATTTAATATGTCTGTTATCAAGAAAATTAATTTTTCTATAATAAATATTAGAAATTCTATTCACTTTTATCTCATCTCTTCTATAAGATAATTTTATCTAGACTATATTATTTTATATTTGACGTTATTTTGTCTTAAGTAGACATCGAATGCAGGATAAGATAAATTTTATCATATTCTGAATTTTATCTTGACTATCAAACGGACGTTAGGAGTTTTGTTAGGATTTTTTGAATAATTTTCTTTTGATAGATTATATGAAGAAAAATGAGTATAGCAACTTGTCGCCATAGCCCCCACTCAAGACCAGGAGCAGGGTTGCAACCGTGAGAACGCTCTTGCCACTTGGTTGATCCGAGGTTACCAACCCTGCAGGTCTTTAACTAAAAAAAGGGTTTTTTCCACGAACAAAATTTGTTCTTTCTTCTCCTTTTTTTTTAACACATAATTATAATGGTGACCTGAGACACCGAGAGCAAGTTGAGAACGGAACTGCCTCGTTTCTTCATTTCAAAGCACAATAGTTACAGCAATCCCGTACGGAAGCTGATTGTCAAGTCACAGAAACGTGGTCTGACCATTGCCAATTCAAGATCTGGTAAAAGGCTTTGAAATGCTGCTAACTCTCATTGACATGTAACGGATATGGCAATATCCAAACCCATCAACTTGATTAATTCTTGTTTCTACGTTGAATCATTAGCGTCTAACATAAAAATACACGTGACCTTTCGCTGATTATAATTATAAAGAAGTCTCGGGAAATTTATATAGAATGGTGCTCGAATTTGAAACCGTGACGATCGGGAAGTCTGCGAGGGACTGGGACCAAGTCCGAGATGGATGGATGGACTGGGGACCAAGTCCGAGATGGATGGAGCCTGAAGATGAGAACAGAAAATGAAAGTATTCACCTCGCGAGCAGAGTCTAAAATGGAGGACCGTACTGACCGAGACCTGACTTTCCCCAGATACAACCATCCAAAATTGGTAGATATTAATTCATGCAAGTTGGCTCATTTTCAACGGGAGTAGGTACTCATCCCGTTTCAGTAAATGTGCAGCCAGCATAAACTGGTAAAACACAACGTAAGTCTCGGGCTTAGGTGGGGATTTTCGCAATCCATGGACCTTTTCATTATCTTAATCTCAACCCGTACAACAAAATGATCAGCAACCATGTTGGAAACTCTGAACACAAGGCCAGCGGTGCGGACAATATAGATGTAGTATTTCACACATATTGGCCTGTATTTACGGCCATATCAAGATTATTGGTGGACCACTTAGGAGTACATTAAAAGATCTGGACTTGGTAAGACATCCGAAGCAAAAGAATAATCACAACAACCAACATATTGAATGAACACTTTCTGCGCATTTCGCGCAGTTAAGAAACGAGACGGGGAGCGATGAGATCGAAAATGTCACCTCCAACGCCCCCCTTCCTTGTCAGTTCAAGCCCGGTTTCGAGGGAAAATGAAAGAAGAGAAAGAATTTCCAAATCTCCAAGTAAACAACTCGTCAGTATCGAGGACACCCCACGCGGTTAGAGTTTGTTGAGTCTCTGGAGGAGCTCCAACAATGAAGTGGCCTTCCTTTTAGCCCTCTCTGTGCCGCTCTTGGCGAGCTCAGTCAGCGGTATGACAGCGCCAAGCCTCCCTATACATGCAAGATTCTCATTATCTCTCTTGCACAAGGATAGCAGTATCGCAGCCGCATTCTCTTTGCTCCTTGGTAAACCGGTTCTTAGAAGATCGATAAGAACAGGGATCGTGCTGGACTTTACCATGCTAACCTTAGCGTCCTGGCAGCTAGCAAGAACGGACAATATGGTCAGAGCTTCGTCAACCATATAGTGACTCGAATCTGTGAGCATCTTCAACAGTGCCGAGACAATCCCTGCCCTCACGGCCCGACCTTTGTTTCCTTGGTATATGCACAAGTTGAATAGCGCAGTTGCGGCATCCTTCTTCCCCCTGGAGCTACCTGTCTGAAGCAACTCAACTAAAGCAGGAATAGCCCCAGATGCGCCAATTATTATCTTGTTCTCATCTCCAAGTGACAAGCTGAAGAGGGTCGCTGCCGCGTTCTCTCTAGCTTCCATGGTTCCAGCTCTTAGGACTTGGACAATAGAAGGAACAGCACCCGCAAGCATTATCAGCCCTTTGTTGTTTTCGTATATCGAGAGGTTAAGGATGGAAGTGACTGCATTTTCCTGTACTGTCACGTCTTCGGATGTTAACAGGTTGACCAAAGCTGGAATAGCACCCGCTTCTGCTATCAGTATTCTGTTATCAGTGCTTCTCTTGGATAGTGATCGAATTTCTGTTACTGCAGTTCGATACTCCTCGATGCACTGGCTGGAGAGCTTCCGGACCAGAGACTCAATGTTTGCTATTTCGCCGCTGATGTCACGGAAAGAGCCATCACTGTTTTTTATTTTTCCGTTGACTAAAGCTGTCGGCTGCTCAATGTTGTGGTCTGTGCACCACTGGCTGATTAGACTTCTCAGGACGTAATTTGGAGTCAATGTTAGATTTTGGAGCTTCTGCTGTGTCTTTGGACAAGTTAGGTTGCCACTGTCTATCCATCTTTGTATGTATGATCTTTCATATGTCTGCAGAAAAAAGCGACTCAGAAATCCCGCATGATAAAATCAGTGAGGTAAAGGTCACAAAAGGAACAGAAGAAAACCTGTCCAGTGGCTACGATCACAGGATCTCTCATCAATTCCAATGATATTGGGCAGAGAAAATCCTCGGGTATAGAAGTTGCATTGGTCTTCTTTATCTCCTCTGGTTGGTTGCTCTGATCAGTGCCCAATTGGTCCCTCCTATTTTCATCTCGAGCATTTGATGGACAAACCTCCAACGATGAGGAAGTAATTGTGAGCCCTTCCATGATGTCTGTACAATCATCTTTGGAAAGGTCATTTGCTTGGGCAAAGCTCGTGTTTGCCGTAACTGTATGATCAATGTTACCAATATTCTCAATGTGCAGTGTTCCCATTGTGCGGCTGCTTGATTGCACTCTCATTCGATCAGCCTCTACCTCCAATGGCTCAGATAAGGCCCGAGACAACATTTTTGAATTCAGAGGCCCATACCTTTCTGCAGCTCTTCTCAACTGAGCTCTGACCAATTCAACCTATCAAAAGAAACTAACTTCAGGGATAACATATAGATTAGGAAAAAGCTGAAGCACCACAGATTTCCCGAGTGATACCTGTTCTTGTACTTCCTCGGAGATATCAAACTCATGATATGGCAGGCTTCTTAGGGCTTTCTCCAAATACCACGTCACACACTGAAACTGGAATGCGATTTTCTTTGCTTCCCCCTCCTTAAAATCAGTAAGTACCACACTTTCAGAGAAGAATCAAGACATACAACACCAGCCTAGCAAGAGCCAAGCTAGTTTAACAACAGCATGCAGTCAAAACATTACAAACCCAAAATGAAATTAGCAAAAAAAAAAAATAGGGAATCAAACTGCACAAACCGAGTAACTTGTTATCAATCAGATCAAATCCAGCTTTTGCAGAGCACTATTCGAATCCAAAATTAGGCCAAGGAAAACTTGAAAATATTGAAAAGGTTCATCCACGATGATTTGCAGCAAATGCATAGCATACAGACAGCCACCTTTTCTCCATCATTAAACCAAATTTTAAAATATTAAAAAAAAAAAAAAAAAAAAAAAGACACTTCGACATAAGCTTTTGATTATACAAAACATCAGCTGATATATCTTCCTATGTATATACGGAGCGCTTTGCAATTCAAAACTAATCCTTTTCATTTCAGTAGAGCTTTCAGCACGCATTTACAGCCTCCAATACATGATTGCGAAATCTTTTCACCTCTCTTCAGATCATATAAACCGCCCCTAATGGGAAGTATTCGGCAAGACATAATCAAGCGGTGGCCAAGGTTCGATTCTTCTCTGATTTTGCCTCTCTTTATCCTCCAATGTCTTCAAATCAGACCCAGTTATTCTAACAATCCTCGTAATTCAATGAAATCGCATCTTTCAAACAATGTCGCAAAATGCTGCATTCCCACCGCACCACACCACAAAGTGATCTATCAACTCGAACGCTACGCTGTCGACCGCATCGATTCGTAGCAGCAAGCAACCACATTACCAAACCCGAAGTCAAAAATGCAACCCGCCGTAAAATTCAAAACAAGAGAGAGGAGCATCATCGACTCACGAAAGCGGAAGCGGAGTTAACGAAGTCGTGCGCGACGGAGAGGACCCGCTTCGCCGCCCGGAGCGCGAGCGCGAGGTCGCACGACCAGCAGTCTCGGCCGCCGTGGCCCGCGGCTGCGTCGGGCTCGCAGGGCTTGACGTCCCGAATCTCCTCGAAGAGGTGCGTCAGCAGGGAGATCCTGCGGACCAGATCGGTGCAGTCCTTCCTGAACAGATCTCCTCCGCCTCCGCCGCCGCCGCCGCCGCCGCAAGTGCAGCCGCGCACGATCTCCCGCACGAGCTCCAGGAGGTCTCCGGCGGCAGAGCCGGCCATGGGCTCCAACTCAAGGCCTCACCTTTTCCGCTCTCTCTTCCCCTGCTCCCCGGAGCTCTCCTCCGCCGGCGAGCTCCAGCTGCGGCGGCGCTCGTTTCCGTCTCCGGTCTGGGGAAAAAGACGAGAGGAGGAAGCTGCGGCAGGGACAAGGTCGGGTTTTGAAATGGCGGACCCTCTCTCTGCGCACAATGACGAGATGGGCTGATTATATTATTCACAATGCGCAGTCCAGTGATGGAGTTTTCAGAAGAGAGAGAAAGAAGACAGAGAGAGAGAATCTCGGGGAGGATGGGGGGAGAGAAAGAGAGAAAACGAGAAGGAGGAGGAGGAGGAAGAAGACGACAGAGGATGACAGTTGTAAATCAATGTGGCTTTGGATTATTACCTAAAAAAAAAAAACCGTCCGGCCCCGAAAAAAAAAAAAGAAAAAAATTTATATATAAATAAAGAAGAATCTCGTTATTTTCTTTTTCTTTTTTAATAAAAAAAAGTTATGCCGGATTTGGGTCATAATTACTTTGCACCACTCGCAACCATCGGCTCCATTCCGTCGTAAGTAGGCAATGGAGGAACGGGCTCGTTTGGAGACACGCTTGCGTCGAGCGGCCTCACGAAAGACAAGCAATCTTTTGTCACTAGATTGAACACTTTGATAGAAGAGGACCTCCACGAACCATCAAAGAAAATAATTATTAGTCGATAGCGTTTCGAAGTCACTAATTATACATAAGCTTTGTTTGTTTTAAAAAGAATGAACTATTCGAAAAGCATTTTTCTCAAAAAATGATCCTTAATATATAGTTAACAAAAATATTTTCATTACCGATAATTATTTCCATCTAAATATTTTGATGAACGATAAAACATTTTCCGTTCATTTATTTTTATAAGTCAATATAAACAATCATTTTTACGAAAATATTTTAAATAATTTATTTTTCGCAAAACAACCGCAGCTACACGCTATAGTACTAGGCAAAAAGATCGGATTAAGCGTAAAGAGAGTCTTTAAATATTTAAATAATAAATCATACATTCATCTAACAGTTTAAGATTTTAAAATAGTTAACAATAATCTTATAGAATCTCAAATGATATCAAAAAGTACTAGACAAGAAGATTTGACTAAATGTGAGGGGGAGAGTACCATAATAATTAAGTATTAAACCACGCATTCATATAATTTTATAAGAGTTGGTAACGGTCCTATAAATTTTCGGATATGTCATAAAGTGTGAATTTTTTTTTTCTTCTTTTGCAATTAACAAATTGTGAATGGTAGGCCACGAAGGAAAGGGGAGGGGGTCCTTTTTGGGCATGCTAGGCTGTAAAGAAGGGTGTTTCCGAAAATGGACAAATGATATAATCGAAAATAGTGGTCTTGCTTGCACTTTTTTTTTTTTTTTCGGGTTATCTCGAGTCCAAGCAATACACCTAAATCCCTAGGGTGCTATTGCTGTTCCTTTCAATGGAAAGGAAAAGGAAAATGAAAAGGAAAAGGAAAAGGAAAAGGGACCTACCACAAAAAGGTTTTTTAAATGCTCCCCTGCTTTTAGAATACGTATAATTTGTACTTTCGAAAGTTTTTTGGGAAAACTGCACTTTACGTCCTAATACTTGAACAATTTTCACTCCAAAGATCATCGGATCATCCGGAAATGTCCTCATTTTCGCTTTGAAGTCAAGGTAACTCGATGTCCAAATGGAATCGAAGTTACGCTTCTAGTGTCCGAATAGAGACCCGTGCTTTCTCTTGGATCATGATAATTTCATTTGATTGGGTCGTTGAATTATTTATTTCTCTCGAAAACGCAAATTCTGTTAATCACCACGATCATGGAGGCCAGCTAATCAATCGTTAAGCTTTTATGCTTTTTTTATTGGCCAAATTCCTTAAAAAAAAGACACCAAGGTCGGGTTTTAGTGTGGGGTGACTTTTTTTTCTTTAATCTTATAAAAAAGTATATACTTTCAATCGGTATCCAAATTCGGCCCCCTCTTTTTTTTTAGTTCAATGTTATTGTTAAAGACCCAACATATCATTCCGCGTCGTCTTTATTATTTTATAAGTTTGTCTCTCCATTTTTTAAGTCCTTTCATCTCCCCTCATTCAACCCCAAAGAGAAGAAAATCAAGGACAACGAACTTGACGGGGGGGGGGGGGGGCTAGACTTGGGTACCTATTAAAGATTTGTTTGGTAATCATCCTACTATTCTATTTTTCTATTCTTTTGTTATCCCAAATTAAAAAAAAAAAAAGAATATAAATCTATATGGTAACATCGGTTCATTTTTCTATTATTTGAATAGAAAAGTAGTTAGAGAATAAATTTAAAATAGAAATAAAAAGCCAAAAAAAGCTACTTTTTCCTAGAAATAGAAATGAAAAAATTTATTTTCGAGTAAATTATTTCCGGAAACATTACCAAACGCATTCTAAAAATTCGGTGCTCTTATATGGGATCCGACGAAAAGTTTTTTTTTTTTTTTTCAAGAGACAAAAGAAGTTTGTATTAAAATTGAGGCCCCATCTAAAGTCAATGTTTACCGGGCAAAGGCTCTGGAGGGTTTTCAATTCAAAGAACACAAAAGAAAACCCCCAAATGGCCCACCCCAAAAAAGAGAAAAGCGAAAAGAACACAAGAGAGAGAGAGAGAGAGAGAGAGACTTTCTTGTGGCGGGGGGGAATCTCCAATGGGGGAGAAGACCCTCTCCTCTCAAGCCCTTCAAAATAAAGAAAGCAGAAAGTCAGGAACGGAAACCCTTTAAAAAAGAGGAATTGCTGTTGATTCGGCGCGAGGGAAGGGGGAGTACTTGGACCTCCTCATCATGCGAAAAGTTTTGAGTGGAAGTCAAAGGAAAAGTCGGGATGGGAGGGAGACAGTGCAGCAAAAAGACGTGGGGGTGGCGATGTGGAGTTGACCTCCCCCCCCCCGTGGCGCACCCGTCCCCAGCCTGTTCTGCCGACAGCACGACGGAATGATTTGGTCCGATTCGGACCGCGTCGTGATGCTCCTGGCGCAGGTCCCGAACGAATCGGTCGCGCTCTCTTGCGCCGGAAGGTAAAAGTCAATTTCATCCATAATTCTATTCTCGTTCCGTTTCGTCGTCCGGACCGAGAGGGAATCAAATCCTAACAATAATTCCCGGATCAATCAGGGGGATTTTAGCGGGGAAAAAGATTAAGCGGTGACAGCTGGGTTTTGGCGGGGTTCGGACCGCCATCTCCGTTGGTTGGGGTCCATATAAACGAAGTACGGATTTTGACATTAGTTGCGAGATCGTTTCGGTGCCGAACTAATTATGACTCACCGGTTCAAAATACAGTGAACAATAGGAAGTGGAAAACGCGGTGCGAGGTTTAGGTTTTCCTCTCGGAATTTGAGGGGATGAAGTGCGCATTTTGGCGACGATTGTGTTGCAAACATTGTTTTTTCTTTTCTTTCCGTTGAAAGAAATTTTTGATTCATTATTGAAATCAAATGGAAAGATCTATAGGAAGTTTCGTTAAGTCACCGTTCAAAACAAATCAAAAGCCAATAATTAAGGTTAAATCTTCAAAGCGTGGTTGGCGGAGATGATCACACACTTATCCTTCAAAAATAGATTGTGACTGCATCCAAGTGAAAGTTGGCGGCAAATCACTAAATCATGCATCATTATTAGTGATGAGCATATGCATGAGATGACGACTTGGGGTAGGCGATCTTGATCACAATTGCATTTCCCTCGACAAGCTAAAATATCTGATTTTTTTTTTTTGTTTTTTTTAATTGATGATTTTAATGAGGATCTTACTAGTTTTCGTACATGGTCCTAACATATTGAGCATGTGGCATGAGAGTGGAGTCTGGTTTGGAGTGACATCAGCGCCACGCGGTCGCTCCATTAGTCTTTTTCTATATGATGAATCAATCGAGTTCTAAAGAGCGCATTGATCACTAAAAAGAGCCATAATGGTCAAAATTAAAATTCAATATCCGACTACAAAATGCACCTAGGGAACATAGACAATGTTATGACTTAACATTTTGATTTTGACACATCGGCCTTGGAAGGTCCTTCTAAGATTTGTAGTGATCTCCTAGATTATGTCATCGTTGCCAATACACATCATGAAAAAAAGGAAAATGCTGAACATACGAAAGTTCTTTTACTGAATTTTCTAATTGAGCTGGTAGGATCACAATGGATATTACCCTATTTAAATAAGCTAACCACTTTTTATCATGTGCATGTCCCATTTAACTAAGCATCCTATGTCACACGATGTTGTCCCATCAATTCCTACTAATAATTAAGAACTTGTCTTACTTCGATTAATCCGCCCATGGAAATGAAATTTGGCTGACAATTTGAAATTAATTCTTTGTAAAAATTTTGGTTGATGGTGACTATAGTTATAATTTGTCACGAGCACTGCAGAAACTACAATGAAATTAAAATCGAAAAGTGTAAAAGAACACATAGATTTACATGGAAAACCTTTGTGAGAAAAATCACGGGTAGAAGATAAGCAAATTACACTATGGAAATTCATGAATTACAAAAGACGACTCAAATTTTTTTTAGAACTCTTATTATCTCAACTTAAAACTTTACAATATTTATATGGCCCTAGCCCTCCTACCAACACTAAACCTTCATTTTTTTTTTCTAAAGTCGAGTCACCACAAATTTTAATTCGGGTATCAAAACTTAATTTGGGTCGAATATCCGAGACGGGAGACAAGACATGCTCAACATAATGATGTAGGCCGGAGCACGCACTTACTCCATCAACAACCCCACTTCCTAAGTTGTACCCAACATCATCTTAATGGCGATTGTTGCCCCGACACTTGCCATTGATTTTTGCTTAGGAAGCCTTCGGTAAGCAGAAGATAATTATGATTAAGCAAAGTCATTTGGAGTAAACACTACTCCTCTTTCCGCCGTTTGGATTGGTCTACTTGTCATCGACATAATCTTCAATTCTCCCAAAGACGGAGCCAAAGACCCTCGACTGATGACGCTAGGGACAACTTCAGGAGCAAGGCAAAACCGATTTGTCGATGCAATCCACGTTGCCATTGCTAGAATTACATTCCAGTGTCTCCTTGTAGGTGCAATTTCTTCTTATCGCGCTTGCTGAATTCGGCCCAAGATTGATTAATATGCACCACGTCCGTTTTTGATTTGGATTGTCTTGTGCAATATATAAGCGCATTGCACAAGTTCGAATCGTGACCCTCTATTTTTGGATAACATTTGGCGGCTGCTCTCGTGCTCCCAGCACTGATTGTTTGCATCGATGCGATTATGTCCACATTATGTCTTTTCGCATGAAAAGCCTGACTTATATGCGAAGGTGAACATTATATGACATGCTCTATATGCATTGTTAATCAATTTTCAACAACTTAGTTTTGGGGTAGTACACTTAGGGTTTGTTTGGTAATACTTCTCTTTTGGGGAACAATTTTTTTTTTTTTTTCAGAAATAGTCTTTTTCTATTTCTATACCTCCGAACAATTTTTCAAAGAATGCATTTGGTAATTATACAAAAAAATTATTCTCAAAATGAAAAAAAAATAGGAATGCGTTTGGTACGATTCACAATTTTTTTTGTAATTTAGAATTGCTTTAATTTTTTTCTTATTCTTCTTTACTGTCACCCCCATCGCTACCTGCTGCCGATTATCGCCGATGATGCCACCCGCCACTACCGATCGCCGTGATCGACTATTGGTTGGTGATGGCGGCCGGTGATGGTGAGCGGCGTCATCAGCGAAGGGCAACGATTGTTGTCGATAGTGGTTAGTGGGGGTCGGCAATGGTCGGTGGCGGATCGGCGGTTGGCCAAGAACGACATCAACCGGTCGGCGAGCGGTAATGTTGGCTATCATCGACAATGGGCGGTGACGGCGGTTGTCATCGGCGGTGAGCGGCTTTGGTTGGCCGGTAGTGGCAATCGGCTACGGTCAGCCAGCGACAAGCAGCAGCGTGGGGTGGTAGCCTGCAAAGAAGAAGAAAAGAAAATAGAAAAAAAGAAAAGAAAAATAACTTATTTCTAAAAATTATTTCCGAGAACAAGAAAATATTTTCTTCTACATCTTATTTTTGTTCTAAATCTATTTCCCGTCCATTTTTTTCTAATCTAGGGAATATAAAAATTAATTGACATTAACAAATGATTTTTTTTTCCTTTTTTGTTTCGAGGAACAAAATAACAGAAATTGAGAGAAAATGAAATGTTACCAAATGAAGCCTTAGTCTATCACACATCCATTGGAAGTTGTTGGACTTTTCGATGGAGAATGAAGTTGAACAACTTGGGGAAAAATCAAATCATATCACTCTAGCAAGAAAATTACCCAATCAATTATAAACCTATGGTAAGATATCAATTCAAAGCCTATATTTTTTAATTATGTTAATTTAGCTCTAACTTTTTGCGTGAAATTTTGATATAGCCCTTTTGGTCAACTTCTGCCAAAAATTGAGCATATGGTTACATAAGTGATTTCCAAGTGAAAATTTATTGAAATGGCTGCATTAGAGTTTCATGCAAAGATTTATAATTAAATTAATGAAATTGAAAAATTTATTACTAAATTAGCATATTGTACTATAAATTTAGGCTTGATCGGACAATTTCCCCTCTACTCTGGCTAAGGTTGAGAAGATCATGAGTTGCCTCATAGGATTTTCCATCGTATGGTAATTTGAGGTAACAAGTTGTTACCTCATAGGCTTGATCGGACAATTTTCTTTCTTAGTTGTTACTAACAACTAAGAAAGGAGCTTTAACATTTTAAAAGGATCTTCTATACATCAAAGAAAGATTTTAATAACTCCATGTATAGGAAAAAAAGGTCAATTGGAGAACAGTTCGTTTATACAACATGTATTTTTAAATGGGAAAATTACCAAAAAAGTCATCAACCTATTGCAATTGTACCAATTCAGTATTAAACTTATTTTTTAACCAATTAAGTCCTAAATATTTTACAATTATTCTCGATTAGTCCATCCGGCTAAAATTGGCTGGCCGATGCCAAATGAGCTTTTTTAATAATATATATTTATTTTATTTTATTTTATCTTTTTCCTTTCTCTCTCTCTGTTTTTGTTTTTGTTTTTGTTTTTTTTTTCCTTCTCCCTGAATCTCCTTCCTCCTCTTCTCTCCTCCCTCCTTCCTTTGGCTCTAGCAACCGAGCTAGCTCGCCTCGTCGTCGCTGGGCGAGGGTGAGCTCGCCGGCCACTGTGGGGCGAGCCCTCGCCGCCGTGAGCTCGCGCCCAACGATGCCGAGGCGAAACCCCGCCGAATCGGCAAGGCGATCCGGCAAGCTCACCTCCCTAGTTGGTGAGCTCGCGCCTAACGATAGCGAGGTGAGCCCCCATCGGATATGGCGAGGGCTCGCCCTACTGTCACTAGGCATGAGCTTGCCAACTGGCAAGGCGAGCCCATTGGATCACCTCACCTCCCTAGTCCGGTGACCAGCTAGCCTTGCTGGTTGCCGAAGCCAAAGGAAGGAGGAGGGAGGAGGGAGGAAGAAGTAAGAGGGAGAAGGGGGAAAAAGAGAGAAAAAAAGGAAAAAAAAAGATAAAAAGAATTAGTAAAATATTTCAAAAAATAAAATATTATTTAAAAAAAAGGGTTGCTGGCATTGGCCGGTTGCCGGCTAATTTTGGCCGGATAGACTGATTGGAAATTATTATAAAAGGTTTATGATTTAATTGGTAAAAAAAAAAATTAGGACTGAACATGCATAATTGCAATAAATTTAGAACTTTTTTGGTAATTTTCCCATTCTCAATTATATAAGGACAGGCAATTTGGCAAAGTTTTATGTATTGGCGTGAATGTATAGTCATACAGTCAACCACAAGTTATATCAAGTATAGGTGACTAATGTCTTTTGTCAAGTGTCGTTGTCCGAAGAGCTAGATTACATTGATTACTACTCGGACATTAGAGGGCTGCGATTGGGATTGCCACCTTTGACGCTTTGCTTCGTGTCCAAATCGACATTGCGTTATGCGTGATCGATTGTATTCACACTCGCCCGGTTCTCATAGTGCGCCTATTCCAATTTTGAGAATAACGACGAGAGAAGACCAGATGCTTGAAAAGTAAAATAAAACCTTAACTTCTATCGCCGGGTCAAAAATACTCTCAACTTTCAAGACGACCATAGAAAAAGCATCGGTCTTTGCTCGTAGGACGAGAAAACCCACCTGTTGACTTTTTTCGATTGGATCAAGCTTGCAGAGTAGGGCAAATGGTGATAAATGCACGAAGGACGCGTCATCAAAGCGATAATTAAGGAGGAGGAGAGAGGGGATTGATTGATTTGTACCAAACGATAAAACGACGCGGTTCAACTTGGTAGCTTTAGAGCGACATTATTTCGTACATTTCGCTTTGATGACGTGTCATCGCATGCATTACTACCTTCACCGTGTAAAATTACCACATGAGCTTGTTTGGATAGAAAAGTTAACGAGTGAATATTTTTAATCGGCGCTAAAAGGTTGGTTTTTTTTTTTTTTTTGGTGTCGGTTTGAGAAGTGGGGTTATTTTTCTCCTCCAGATATACGTTTTTTTTTTTTTTTTGAGCTCCAGATATAAGTTCAAGGTCTTGTTGTTGTTATTATTATTATTATTATATATTTATTTTTCTTTTGTTTTTGGCAATTGGCTGACAAGAGAGAGGCATAGCTAAATGAATGCCCTAGGAACAAGTCAATAAATCCACGTTGCCATTGCCAGAAATGCATTGCAATGTCTCCTTATAGTTGCAATTTCTCCTTGTAGTGCTTGCTGAATTCGGCCCAAGATTGACAAATATGTATGACTTATTTCATATCGAATGATCTGATTTACAACATTACATGCCCGTTTTCGTAATGGATCATCTCGTGCGGTATTTAAGCATGTGGTACAAGTTTGAATTGCGACCCTCTGTTTGGAATTATATTTGGCCGGTCGCTCTTGGAACACTAGATATGATTGTTTGCATCGATGTGATTATGTCCACATTCTATCTTTTTGTATGAAAAGTTGACTTATACGCAAGGGTAAATATTATATGACATGGTCCATTTGCATTGTTAATCGATTTTCAAAATTAAATTTTGAGGGGAGTACAGTTAATCTTGCTGGACTTTTCGATGGAGAATGAAGTTGAACAGCAGGGGGCAAAATATCGTATCATATGACTTGTAGCAAGAAAATTACTCAATCAATTTGAAACCTATTGTAAGAATACCAATTTAAAATTTATTTATTTATTTTTTTAATTTAATCTTAAATTTTTGCATAAATTTCATTGTAACTTTATGGGTAAACTTTTCTAGAAAATGAAGTATATTGTCACATCAATGATTTCGTGATGAAAATTGATGGAAATAATTACATTTGATTGCATTAAAATTTTATAGAAATATTTAAATTGATAAAATTGAAAAGTTGTACTCAAAAAGTGTTCCATTAGAGAAAATGTTCGTTTCTTCTAAGATTGAGGTCAGTAGTCCATAAGGCGCATGCCACCTGTATCCTCAGCTGTGTAGTTTGGCAAGTTTTTCGTACCGACATGAATGTGTAGCCGTACAGTCAATCCCAAGTTGCATCAAGCATAGATAACTAATGTCATTTGTCAAGTGTCATTGTCTTATAAAGTGCCACATTAAGTTGATTACAACCCAAAGCTTTGGAGAACTACAATTGGTATTGCCACCTTTGACGCTTAGCACTGTGTCCAATCGACATTCAGTTATGCGTGACGAGCTGCATTCACACTCGCAAGTTCTCTCATTACACCTAATCCAATTTCGAAAATGACCACGAAAGAAAGCTGGGTGCTTAAAAAATAAAATAAAACTGTAACTTTCATCATCAGTTCAAAAATACCTTCATCTTTCAAACCAATCAAAGAAAAAGCATCGGTCCGAGCAAAAATTGGGGGGCGGAGGGGTTTGATTTGTACAAAACGACGTCGTTTTATTTTGGGTTAAAGATGCGGCTCGACTTTGTGGCTTCCGAACGACATCATTTCGTACATTTTGCTGCCTTTATTTTCGCTTTAATGATGTGTCATTGTACTCAGGAGCTTGTTTGGGAATGTAGTGACCAGATAAGAACAAAGGAAAATGTTAAAAAGTTTTAAATGTTTTACATTGTGTTAATTTAATCTCTAAACTTTTTGTTAGTGTCAATATAATCATAAATATTTTCATTTAGTGCTAATTTAATCATTTTTAATTAATTTTGATCAGATTTTGCTAACTGGGTACCGGCTAGCTGACATGGTATGATTGATGTTAACGTGGATAATTTTTAATAATATCTTAATATTTTTAAATTTTTTTATTTTCTTTTTATTTTTTTATTTTTTCTTGCTCCCCTCCTTCCTCCAAGCGATCATCGAGCCAGTCGCTGGACCTTGGTGACTGGCTAGAGGCAATGATTGATGAGCCTCGCTAGCCACTGGCGAGGCTTGGGCCCTCACCATTGGCCACGAGGACAACCTCGCGCTAGGTGGTGAGGCTCACCTAGCCTCTAGCAAGGCTAGCTCGAGGTCGCTCAAGCTGCGAGGGTGGCCTCGTCGGCCCGAGGCTCGCTAGTGGCCGATGAGGCTTGTCGGCCGTCACTTCTGGCTGATCGCCGAGATTCGGTGACCAGCTGGAGGAAGTAGGAGGAGTAGGAAAAAGAAAAAAAGAAAAAGAAAAGGAAAAGAAAAAAAAAAAGAAAAATTCAAAAATATTAAAATATTATTAAAAGTTGTTTATGTTAGTGCCAATTTTGCTATGTCAGCCGACCAATGCCCAATCAGCAAAATCCGACCAAAGTTAGTTGGAATGGACTGAATTGGCACAAAGTGAAAATTTTAAGACTAAATTGGCATTAATAAAAGGTTTAGAATTAAATTGATATAAGTATAAAAAGTTTATGATTTTTTTAACCCTTTTTCCCATAAACAAAGTAATGACGGACGTAGTTGTACCAAAAGAGCAAGAGACGCCATGCACACTGTCGCCGCAAACCAAAACTGCCTAAAAGAATTTTAAGAAAAACGGGGTCATTTGGTGGCTTATGACCATCTCATCCATCTTTTCATTTTTGATCTGTATTTTATTGTTGTGTGAAAAATGAAAAATGCGGAGGCATTGGGTTAATTTAAATGAATTCATAAAAGATACACCCCCATTGTAAAGTATATCTTTACACAAACAATCGTGAAATGGAATCTCTCGTATACTAATAGAACGAATTCGTTAACTAAAATGAGAAATTATGTACGTTTACCCGTCGGATTCCTGCTTTTGTAACTTCTTACACCACCGTCGTATCAAATTAAAGCTCAATTTAAGTTACTCCAAATGAAATAATCAGGGAAATTTTGAAGTAAGGGCTTGAAGTTGGGTCCTTTTCTCCAAAAAGGATCAAGAATGGATTTTTAAATGGCATAAAGTGGATAATTTAGTCTCAAATAAAAACATGAAGTGGCTTGATTTTCTCAAAAGAGTGTCAATGGTGGATATTGTTGCATATAAGAGTTTTTTTTTTTTTTTTTTTTTTCAAACAGAACCTATTATATAGAAGGATCAAACCGATTACAAGCAGCAGCTATCGCATCGGCGTAAATAAGATCTAAAAGAGGGGGAGGGGGAAAACAGCCCAGTTACTTCGCTTGGAATTAACCCTATGGGCCTTCGCAGCCCAGTCAGCAGCAACATTTGCCTCACAACGACAAAAGGCTAGGGAAATGTTGGGAAAAAACGAAAGCAGGAAGGCAGCTTCGGAGAAGAGTTGAAGTGATCAATTTAGTCGTTGCATATAAGAGTTGAAGTGATCAATTTAGACGCAAATAAGTGTTTGAGTTCATCAGACAGTCAAATCTTTGCCGGTCGACTTGCATGTGTGACTCGTGATTATTCCGACTAAAGGTGGCAACAACACAAAAATTTTGTTTGATTTTTTGTTTGTTTTGACCCAATTTGAAGAAACGCCAAATTGAAGCTAGGGTTCTTCAAGGGCTTCTTTAAGTGCAGCCTTCTTTCTAATATCATTGGTGTAGATTTTCCATTTTGATTGTGTCGGTCGTTCTTGGCTCCTTGATGTTGCCATTGGAATAAGCACGTGAGTCATAAGTATAAGTTGACTGGGGAGCTTAAGCTCTTATTTGAGATTAAATTGGACACTTTAAATCCTTAATTGAGATACAATACGCTCTACGCCCTTTGTTGAGAAAATTGCCTTCGCTTCAAATCCTTATTTGATAGGAGATCTGATTTTGACCTTTTCTTTCTTCACTTTATTCGAGATAAGGTCTATTATTAATCATCTTTTGAGAAAATGGCTCCATGAAGGTCCTTATTTAAAATTATCTTGAAATAAGCATGACCGTGCCCATACGAAACCATTCTCCATAGGTGACATTGTATCTTTGGATGGAACATGCCTCTAGAAATCTAAAGTCAGTTCTTTTTTTCCACATTAGACAATAGAATCCACGCAATATAAGCAACATAGACAAAAGTAACCCTAGACGTTTGCGTGGAATTTCAATGTAACCATTTTGGTCAACTTTGCTGGAAATTCAGCATATCGTCACATCAACGATTTCTGACGAAAAAATTAATCGGAATGACTACATTGGATTTTCATGCAAATATTTGAAATTAAATTTAAAAAAAATTGAAAATTTTAAGATCGATTGGATGATTTCCTCTTACTCAGACAAATGTTGAGAAGATCACGAAGTGCCACATTGGATTTTCCATCTCACAGCAATTTGAGGTAGCAACTAAAAAAGGAACCGTAAAATGTTAAAAAGATTGTATAAACATAAAAATAAGATTTTAATAGCTCCTTCTGCTATAAAAAGAACGATCATTTCTTCTGTGATTGAGGTCCAATAGTTCATACGCCGGATACAACATGTATTCTCAGCTGTATGATGACAGGCGGTTTGGCAAGTTTTTCGTACCAACATGAATGTATAATCGTGCGGTCAACCACAAGTTACATCAACTATTAATATCTAATGTCTTTTGTCTAGTGTCGTTGTCTAAAAAAGTGCCACAATAAGTTGATTACAACCCGAGCATTAAAGGACTGATTGGGATTGCCACCTTTGACGCCTATCACTGTGTCCAATTGACATTCCGTTGAGCGTGACGGATTACATTCACACTCGCAGGTTCTCTCGTCACGCCTAATCCAATTTCGAGAATAACCACAAGAGAAGGCCGGATGCTTAAAAAATAAAATAAAACATTAACTTCCGTTGTCGGATCAAAAATACCCTTGACTTTTTTAAAACGACCATAGAAAAAGCATCGGTCTTTGCTCGTAGGACGAAAGTACCCATCTGTTGAATTTTTCTATCGGATCAAGTGTACCTGGTAGGCTGGTGGGGCAAATGGTGATGGTGCACGAAGGACGCGGGATTAGAGCAAAAATTAGGGGGGAGGGGTTGATTGATTTGTACCGAATGACGTTGTTTCATCATGAATTAAAGACGCGGTTCAATTTGGTGGTTCAGAACGATATTGTTTCCTACATTTCGCTGCCCTTATTTTCACTTTAACGAAGTGTCACCATACACATTTCTACTTTTGTCGTGCAGAATCACCACATGAGCTTGTTTGGGCAGAAAAGTTAACAAGTGGGTATTTTTATCCTGCGAGAAAACGTTGGTGCTTCCATTTTTTTTTTTTTTTTTTTGTGTCAATTTGAGAAGTGGGGTTATTTTTATCCTCTAGTAATAAGTATTTTTTTTTTGTTCGGGCTCTAAATAAAAGTTCATGATCTTGTTATTAAAGCTAAATGAATGCTGCAGGAACGAGTCAATTATCTTGAATTCACACCGAACGAGCCATCGGATGAATCTACTCGTGTCCAATCGAACAACCGGACAGAAACGAAGTAATGACCGACGTAGTTATACCCAAAAGAACAAGAGATGCCATGCACGCTGTCACCACAAACTAATTGTCTAAAAAAATTGAAAGAAAAAAGGTGTCATTTGGTGGCTTAGGCGGCAACAGCATGGGCAAATTTTTTTTTTTTTTTTTTTGGCCCAATTTGAAGATACGCCAAATTGAAGCCAAGGCTCTTCAAGGGTTTTTCTACGTGCAACTTTCTTCCTAATATCACTTCTGTAGCTTTTCCGTTTTGATCGTCTTTGTCATTCTTGGCTCCCTGATGTTACTATTGGAATAAGCACACAGGGGTCACTTGTACAAGCTGACCAAGGAGTTTATGTCCTTATTTGTGATTAAGTTGGACATTTCATGCCTTTAATTGAGATACAATATGCTCTATATCATTTTCTGAGAAAATTGCCTTTACTTCATACCATTATTTGATATAAGATCTACTCCGGTCCATTTCTCTCTTTACTTTATTTGAAATAAGGTCTATTCTTAACCATCTTTTGAGAAAACCACTCCATCGAAGCCCCTTATTTAAAATTTTTCTGAAAGGACTACAAGATTGGATCGGCTCCTGGTTTTTATTGCGAATCTTAATGAGAAGATAGCATGGTTGATTGTCCAACTAGTGGAAGCAAGTCAAGAATTGGAGCGAAAGAAGAGTAAGCTCGCAGATAGGACATGGCGAGAGATGATATGATTAAGTCTGCTTCACACCTGGCTATCCACATCAAGAATGCAGTGAAACGGAAGAAAGAATATGAGCTATTCATAAGGATTGCTTAAAACAACACCAATGGGATTACAGAAGTCCTCCTCACAGCTTTCATTTGATGCTAAGGGAAGCAAGCATGGCCATGCCAATAAGAAACAATTTCTCCGTGGCGACATTGTATTTGTTGGGAGAATAGTAACAAATATCGAATTAGCATAACAGAGCAAAGTAATCTCCTCTCTCGTGCAAACTTAATAGGAAATGATATAGTAGAGCAATATAAATACTAAGCACACAAACACAAGTCGATTTTTTTGCGTGGAAAATTTCATCGATGTAAGGAGATAAAAAAGTATCTTGAATGGAACATGCCTTTGGACATCTAAAGTCAGTTCTTCGTTTCCACATTAGACAATATAATCCACGCAACGGAGGCAACAGATACAAGCTAAAGAATGTCTCATGACAAAACCTTGTCGAGCATGTCTATATCTCGCCCAATACCCATTTCCCAACTCCCCCCCACCACCACAAGCCGAACAGAGCACAAAAAACAAAGCACTGCATCAACTCAAGCTTGTCTTCGAGGGAAGAGAAGCTTGAGGTCGATGAACAGATGATCCCGACTTCCATCGGCCTGCCTGCACAAGAAACAGAAAGTAGCTGCTGAGGCTGATGAAGCACGGGCAAGCTTTTGATGGGCGATGCCACCTCTCTCTTTTTGCAGCCTCGGGTCTAAAGCCCATTCATCAACTCAAGGCAAAGCCCATATTAGCTTTTTTGAAAATGGTTGCAATTCTTTCCGAGTTGCTAAGCATGTTTCTAAACCGGACCGGGAGGAGAGCCCGCGGCCCAACTCATATCCTGGAGGCCCTGTTTTTCTCTTCTTTTTTAAGATTTTGCGGGAGGAAGTCTTATCTTTTAGCTTGTAATCTTTTTCTCATTTTTCATTTTTTTACCAAACATAAGGTCTTAAATTCTCTATTCTCTATTCTCTATTCTTTATGCTTATCTTTATTTTTTTTTTCGACCTGATCAAAGACAAAAGTATTTGTCCCTATCTTTTATTTCCCTAATTATCTTTCGACCATAAATTATTGTTTTTTTGTTCTAATACGTTTTAAAATTCAATAAATTCATACATCTAATGAGTTTATATCTCTATTTTTTATTATGGTTTTATTTTCTTGATGGACCAATTAAAAAAAATTGCAATAAAATTCAAATGTGAAAAGTTCTTTCCATTTTGCTTGAATCTATTTATTATGTGAAAGTCAAAAGTTCAAGGCAAAGCCCATGTTAGCTTTTCGAAAATGGCTGCAATTCTTTCCAAGTTGCTAAGCATCTTTTTCCCCTTGTCCGCTCGTGTCGCAATTCACCACATGTCGTTTTTGCAATTGGCCCATCGGGTCATGCTAATTCTCGTATGATAGCCCAGCTAGTGCTATGGCCCAATTCATATCCCGGAGGCGCTTTTTATTTTATTTTATTTTGTTTTATTTTATATATATTGCTGAAGGTAGTTCTTATTTTTTAGCTTGTATGTTTTTTTTTTCTTCATTTTTCACTTTTGATTTTTTTTTAAGCAAACAAAAGATCTTATATTCCCTAATCTTTATTTCTTTTTCAACCTGATAAAGGACAATAGTATATGTCGTTATCTTTTATTTCACAACTTATATTTTGACCATAGGATTTTTTTAATACATTTCAAAATCAGTAAATTCATATATGTTATGAGTTTATATCTTTATTTTTTATTATGATTCTATTTTCTCGATAGGCCATTTTATATTTTGTGGCAATAAAATTCAAATTTGAAAAGTTCATTCCGTTTTGTTTGAATCCATTTATCATGCGAAAGTCAAACGTGGGTAGCATAACTTAATATCATTTGTCAAACGATATAACTAATATAAAATTCTTTGTCCTAATTAAATTTTTATTTTGCTCACATGTGTGTCTAAAAAGGGCCGCCACTTATTGCAGCAGTTGTCAATCTTTTATTTGTCCAAGCAACGCTAACAATGTTTATAATACTTTATGTGTGTTTTCTTATTATTTTGTCTATACGCGAAACTATCTTACTTCTATAGAATTTAGTTTTGTTTTTATGGTATTTTTTTCTCATCCCATTAGTATATTTTAGTAAAGTAAAGTGCAAGAAGAGTTATGACACAAAAAAGTAAAAGAAGAATTAGTCCGAGGAGTATCGACAAACAGTAAATTGATTTCCTTTACCAAATTAATTCTTTTTAATTCTTCCTTTCAACTCATTAAAAATTTCTTTTCATATAAGTATATCTTTTAATTTGACTGTGTCTGTATCCATCAATCTTTCTTCGCAGCAAAACCAAACTACCAATAAATCAATGTATTTATTTTCGATAGAAGTACTTCGATTCTATCCTCAAATAACTAGAAAAAATTGAAATTCATCTTTTGCAATGGATGATTAAAAGTGCAGCGTGAAGTATTGACTTACACAAAGTAACGAAAGCGCATAACGGGAGAGGAAGTTGAGTTAGTTTTCGCATCTCTAATGAGGTGAGGTTTCAACAAACCCTTTCAATAGATTGAAAGGGAAAAGAAAATGATACCAAGATGACGTTTTGCTTAAAGAAGTGTCCTGTTCGAAGTTTTAATTTTCCATGCCATGTCGCGCGGGACCATTTTAGGAAATCGCAAGGAAGTGCGTGGCCTCACCGTCACCCTGCGAAAGCAGTGACGTAGGTCCCCCGGACCGACCGCGTCTTCCATTGAACAAATGCCAATCAACATTTCAAGGGGGTCTTCTCGTAACCATGGATTCCTCGTTCCTGGAACTGCTCGTGACTTTTCGTAGAGAGAGAGAGAGAGATGACCAGTCAACCTCAGAAGGAAAGGGCGAAGAACAGTTCCATCAAATATTAATGTGTGATAGCGAAGGGTAAGGGAAGATGGATATACGTGAAAGATACATGTTCTGAATCAATTCATCCTAGAAATATTGAGATTTATATATACTCCTCCGTCCCTTATTAGAAAATATAGAAAGCTTACATATCTGGAAATTTCCGTGTCTAATTGAAATTCTCTAACTTTCCGTCAAAATCTACGTTATCATCGAAATCTCAAAAGGTTAAAATAAAAATCTATATCTCCATTTAAGGCCTAGTACTTCACATCAGAAAAAGTCGAAACATGTATAGTACGTTTAGGCTCTGAGAAAAATCGCACTCATAAAACCTAAACCCCAAAAACTCTCTCTCTCTCTCTCTCTCTCTCTCTGCGCCCAGGGCCCCGATTTCCCTCGATCGCCACTTGCCGAGGCGTTGCCGCTCACCCTGGCGCTGCCGCTCATTGCTTTGCCAATGCGCAGGGAGTCTGTCAAAGTCAGCCGTAGAAAGCATTCCTCAAGTAGGGTAGCTCGTGGGATGCTCCTCGTTTGAACGAAGTAAGAGAAGAAAAATAACATCTCGTAGACTAATTGTACCACCGCCATCATGAACGCAGTCAATCCCGGTTAACCTAAAAGGCACGCAGCGTTTGGTGCAGTCCTACTGTCGCGTTGCTTAAATTCGATGGGTCTTAATACATCAGAATGCGTCTTTGTGGATACGCAAGGAAGTGGATATCTTTCCTCTCTGTACACAGCTGGACAAAGCCGAAATTACACAAGATCCAACCATGCAGGCTCGCGACCGCACAGTGCACACGCACGCCACCAAACAGTAGCAACCGTGCATCACGAAGCTAGCCAGGGGGAAGACTTGCAGGTAAGAAAACTAAGTAGGAGGAAAATTTGGTTCGAAAATAGGCAAGGGAAGAAAAACCTCCCCGTCTCTCTCATCATTCAAAAGAACTCACATGCGTATGCGTACTTGCTTCTCACGCCTCCGATACGACTTTTCAAACTTTTACTCTTGATTTAATTATACCTGCAAGACCGGGGGTTTCCATCTCGCTGTGTCATATGCGTTTCCTTTCGTGATCTGAAAGCAATAGCCTCGTGGATCACGAACACGGGGGTTAACTTATTCTTGATTGGAAGTCTGAATCCTCTCTCGAAGTGATGCGTGATTCGCTATATCTTAGTATTCTGGCGATGATCTAGAGTTCCTCTTTATTTTCCTGACCTAAAGTTGAAGGAACAGTCGTTTTCTCGGATCACGTTCGTGTTATCGGAACTGATGGGGATGAATGATTCATGTGAGAAGGGCGGTTGGGGGATGCTATCTTCTTTCTGTTCAGACCTTTTCATAGAAGAAAAGTCTATGCATGGTTAAACGACAGAACAAAGAATCTACGAACGAATACCGTCAAAAATAGCAGTTTGGCTGCTAGAGCATGGCTGAGCTGGCTGGTCGTTCATGCCATCCGAAAAAGACACAAGTACTCTCAAAGGGTTATTGTACGATCTTGATGCCGTGTCCGATGATTGACCAGCTGTACCCAGATTTTATGCGTTCGAATAAACTCAGACTTTGCATTGCAACAGACCAGTAAAAAAGGTACACCTTAATTAATCCGACCGTAGAAAAGGTACGCCGTATATTGTTGGCCGATTATATGTTGCCAATCATGAATTCTTCAGTAAGTCAGCATCTTGGAAAAATCAGGTCATAAGTCAGAGATGATAAGTTCAGTAACGTCAAGGTAGAATGGGAAGGTTTGCGCAAACGCCGGAGGAGCTATTGTTGTTTTGAATTTCAAAGCCTGTTCTGTGTAGAATCAGTTATGTGGTTATCCGTCCTTGTAAGTGGTAGCATCAGGGAACAGGAAACACGCAGTGACATTGTCAATGATAGGTTTACTGCAATATAACATTTTCCTTCACTGTATCTTCGTTCAATTCAGTTCCATTAGTTTAGCTCGTCATGATTTCTTGACATCAACCTCACTAACCCAAAATCCACTGGTGATTCCTGTCTCGATCTTTGATCGTCTCTCACAAGGATCGTCCAAGTTATACGGAGAATTTAGAGCAACCGGTTACAGAAGAGATTATCCTCTAGTCGACATAAAGTTAAACATGGGGAGATAAATTAGAGAAATTCGACTATCATACCAATGCTATAACTAGAGTTATTTTTACAAGTTTTAGACGGTTTTGGAGGAGGTTGTGGATTGTCCATTGATGTCTAATCAAGCACAACCAACCATCAATGCATAACTAGGATTGGAAAATCCTAAGATACCTACCCTCGGGTATCCCGATCCACAGCCTCGGGCTAGTCATGTCGTGTGATGCATAAGAATCTTCCATCTACTTGTCAATTGCACCAACACTATAGTTCATCCTCATCCAAGTACTCTAAGTTATGATCAATCCTAACTGCCCTAAAAAAACAATGAAAACTATTATTAGCATCATCGTGGCCATCGTCATCATCATCTGATCATTAGCAAGCGTCTCTTAACCTGAATATTGTTCACAGATCCTTCACAAGTGGCAGAGGGAGTAAAAAAGACTTACTGACGCACCGATCATCGAGGATTGGCCTTTTGCTAGATAGAAGAGATATCTGAACCATAGATCTCATCCCCCCATGACAGATCCGAACGGGATGCATCCACTTTCAGTATTTTTGTAGAAATAAAGGACAGTATCACTAGCTTTTCATCCAATAAAAGAAATCGTTTGAGAAAGAAACAGCACCTTTTTTTATACAAGTTTGTCTCATTCTAGGTGGTACCATGCCTATACCTTGCATGGGGCTTTTCATCCAATAGGTGGAAATTCACTCTCTTGTATCATCATTAAATAATTTTTCACAGAATTCGCTTTCTACATCTTGGGCAAAGGAATTCAAGCATTCGAAATTAAATACACATCAATAAGCTAAAGTATAATAAATCACAGAATTCCAAAAATTATTGGGCTATAATTAGCACCAGATACAATATTCAAGATATGTGTTTATAAGCTAAATCAAAATCGCCAAGTAATTGGGTTTTCTAATGTATAATATCCAAAACTGGTCCTAGAAAACACTTTATTGTAGATGCATTTTGTTACCGGTGTATCGCCAATATTCTACCCATTATATGAAATCAGGATGCGTGTGGTAAGAATAGTTCAACAAGAAAGGCGATTTTTGGTTTTTATGTATAACCGACAACCTAGACCGCGTTAGTTCGAAAAGGAGACTTCATCTTCCCTCGTTTTGCTTAAACAAGCAATTTTCCACTGTTCTTTGAAGTTTTGTTGGGCACAAAAGACGGTAATAAATCGATTAACAGCTAGCGTCGAGGCACGGTTGCTCGACAGCACTTCGTCTTCTTCTAAATAGAAAAAGAAATTAACCCCTAGTCGGCCATTATTCCCCACGGAACTTACGGATATCGAGGGAAGAATAAATCCAAAATCCGAGCGTTGACCCTTCGTGAAGAAACACGGATGGGGGCGCGTCCTCTCGCCAGCGGCACGGTCAACTCGAGAATGTCCCGACGGTGCTTTAGATCTCGGTTCTATCGGTTTACGAATTACCCACATGAAACGTAAGTACTTTCTTTATGTATACAATATGACCGGGGACTTTGATTATTTTCGAGCCGACTATCACGGGGGAATTTCACTGGCTACTCCGTGACGTCCAGGGGTGAAGAGAGAGCCTAGAAGAGAAGTCCCCATCTTGGCAAGTTGCATGTTGATTCGTGTTCGTTCTAGAACGTGAACTCGAGTTTCTTTGCTGTGACATTGATGCACATGCCGTGATTCACACCCTAGGTCAAACCGGTGACGGTTGGTGATTAATGGCTTATTTAGATTGGTCCAACAATATATCTTTACGCGTCGGTGAGTAAAAGTTCAGACCTTAAACATACTGAACATGTAGAACTGTGTAACCCTTTAGTAAACATGTCGTTTCATTGTAGTTTCGCCTAAAAGTAGAAAACAAAAGTCGTTATCATCACCGATCTTTTCGGTGCATTTATATGATTTTTTAAGTGAAATTGAATCTACAGTTCTATTTTATTTTACTCTCCGTATGGTTCTTTCTTTTTTGGAATTTACTCGGTTCGATCTGTGTGAAAACGAATGGAAGATGGTGATTTCTGCATCTAGATAACAAGTCCTTTTCGTCCTTGAGCGGAAAGTTTCCTTCAAGTTCACACTTTCGCGAAATGAAGTTATCAGCACCTACCCAACAACCGCATTGCACGAAACCTAACCCCATGCAAATGCTCAGGGCACCGCATGCAGTCGTACCCTCTTCCCGTGCCTCTAAGGACGGCCATGTCCCGGTCAACGTTAGCTCCACAGCACCCAACCTTCTTTCGTAACCGGGGCTTTATCAAAGAAACTAGCATTGCATTTGCTTGTGTTGCTACCGGTGGTGCCGCCTGGATCTTTGGCCTTGCCCCCGCCGTTTATCTCGAAATTTAGGCTCTTAAATTAAGACGTGGGTTCATGAATATGATCTAACTGATTTGGGAACGTACAAGTACTTCTTAATATTTCACGATAGATAAACATCGATGTCGTTCTTTTTTTTTTTTTTTGCCCAAAGGTTAGTGATAGACCTTTCCATAAAGATTGTTACAGCAAATTCACTTGAATTTAATGATTTCGCTACAAAAACGATATTCCGATTACCCAGTTCAATTGCCTAATGCAATTTTTTTTTCAATCATTCCAAGATATAGGATACGCAAAACTCCACATTTGACGCACGCTATTGACATGAGTGGATAGGAACGCCATGCTTCGAATGGCAGCGCCTGAAATTTTCTCCCTTCATTGACAAAACCCTAAAAGTTTACCTTTCTGGACCAGACAGTCCTACCACCATCTATCTTTTGAACGTATGTTATTATTTACCCATCACAACTATAAATTTTTAAATGCAATAGTACCTTATTGATACATAGGACTACCAACGTCTATATCAGTACACAATGGCAATCATGGACCGCGGTTTCAACTTTTTTTTTTATCCTTTTTCGGGCAGCTAAAATCAAGAATGAACCAAGAATCCTCGGCAGCAGCTTCATACACTATGAATTGACGATGTGGAGGCCCGTAGTCCATTGAAGGTTTGAGGATTGTACGATCAATTTGTGAAATTACGTTCACAAAAAACTCTCAGTGGAAAGGTTTTGCTGGAAAAAAAAATGACACTTCAATCAGGATTTGTTTCTGCTGTTGAGGGATCGATTAATCACGAAGTATATGATGCAGAGATATATAGAAAACTCACATCAATAGAGAACTTGTCTCAGAACTGGCTGGAAGTAATCCCCGGAACTTCCATGGATCTCATGATAGATCCGATTTTACTTTTTCGGCCGGTGACAATAGTAATCCCAATTGATCATTAAAACAAGAAAGTAATCCCGGCGATCCATCATTGACTTATGTTTAAGACTCGTAAGGGTATATGTAAAATCTGTGGACCCTCCTGAAATTAGCCAGTTTCATCATGCTACGTACATCTGCACATGGATTAGATCTGTCCCGATGATTACTTTCTTTTGGAACTGATCTTTTTTTAACTTTGCCGTACTCTTTTGTTGTCCCAGTGAAAAGTTTCATCAGAAACTCCGAGGATCTAACACTCACAATTTTTTGTGTTAAATACACAAACAACAAATCGTACAGGGAGAAGGAGAACGACAAAAATGCTGATGATTACAGTTTCTCAGCTATATTTCTGTGGTGAAACAATACATTTACAAGAAATAGAATTTCTCCAGCTCGGAAATCCGGTCCTCAACTTTACTAGGATTGAGGGGAAGTAATTTTTGAATGGTGACGCTCGATCTCCGCCCGTTACGCAGGGTGACATTCACGAGGCTCCGCTTGCAATGATAATTGAGCAACAAATGTGCCGTTTTCCCCCTCTCAAATTGCATAAGCCATGGGTTATCTTGGCCGGTCGAGCCCGTTCTTCCTCGATCCCTCTTCATACATCGTCGCTTTAACTCTCCGACAAATTTGACTTTCTAGCTCTTGGGAAAAGGCATTGAGCGTCACGCGATTAATCGTCCGTGCGTACTAACTGCAGTCACGCATCATGCGTATTCCTTTGCACTTTTTACCTCTTTCATGATTTTCTAGAAATTGGTGGGCGACAAATGAGTCATCACGCAAAGAGAAGCAAAGTGGGGGATTCGGCATTTTCGATGTCCCTTGCTACCTTGGTTGCTACCTTGGAAGCATACGGATTTTGCTCCTCCTCCTCAACTTTAGTAAGTGATGAAGACGGGACGCTAATCGTGAGATCAAGATTCAAATCCGGCAAGTCCCGCGGGATATCTCCCGAAACATTCTCCGCATCAAATACCTCAGGATGATCACCAGCACTCCTGGAGGATTTATCGGCCAGGGTCATGTTGGTCTTCATACTGGATGAGGAAGTGCTGCCGGAGGCATCCGGGGTTTGAGAGCGAGGGAGATTTTGGTTCAACCGGTGATTGTTGGGGTCAATCCCCATCTTTAGGAGTTTCCTCCTTAGGTGAGAATTCCAATAGTTCTTGACTTCGTTATCTGTACGTCCCGGCAACCTTCCAGCTATAAGCGACCACCTGAAATATAAATCCACGTAAATTTTCAGACAAGCCGTTATTCTGGAAAACTTGAATTTAAATATAGAAAGCTCCTTTCGTTGCTAAAAGAAGAAAAGATTAATTGCACTTTCGAATTGTAAATACCAAACTCATTTCATGGACATGGAAAATTTGTTCTTTTTTACTGCTATTCCGTTCGTCTGCAATAATGCGTTGGTTATAGTTTCTATTAGATTACATATGCAAGTTTAATGGTATCCTTAAAAGGAGTAGGAAAATGCATTTCTTTTGCAATATTAGGGCGAGAGAAGAGAGAACTCATGGAGTGTATTTAAAGAAACGCACCGGTTGCCGAGGAGTGCATGAAGTTTGATGATGAGATCTTCCTCATCCTCTGCGAAGTTGCCTCTCTTGAGGTCCGGCCTCAGATAGTTTATCCATCTCAGCCGGCAACTCTTGCCGCAACGGAGCAGACCTGATGACCAATGCACTCACATTCTCAGTTATATATTCCCCAAGCGAAACTCCATCACTCTCTCTTTTATTCTTATTCAATTTCCGTTTGTTGTTTCGCCGTGCTATGTTTCGCTACAGGTGGGATGGAAGAAAGGATGGAGAACAATACCGGCGGCTTGAGGAAGAGTTCGCCAGCTACCCTCGCCGTGCTTTTGAATGTAATCGATGAGCTTCTGGTCCTCTTGCTTGGACCACGCCCCCTTGTTGGTGTCCCGCTTGTCGCAGCAAGGCTTCCTCATGGTTCTCTAATTTCCGTGAGCCTCGTCGTCGAAGCCAAAGCTTCGGATATGATATTCGCAGTAGAAGGAGGGGGAGAAAGAGAGAGTTGAACAAGGCAAGGGGATAAAGAGGAGCCAGGGCGGATATATATTTAGGGTAGGTGCTTGCCATATGGATGGTAAGGAGGAGGGGAGGTTGACTTTGACCGGTGGTTTTGGCTACGCGAGAGAGAGAGAGAGAGAGAGAGAGAGAGAGAGGGAGAGAGGGAGAGGGAAGGATAATGACTCATACTTAACGGCAACTAACTACCACAGCAACGCATTCACTGTCAAACCCTACCATCCTCTTTCTCCCTCGCTCTGCGTTTCTGGTGCAAAATTTTTTTTGGTCTTTAGTCGAAAGGGTGGATGGAGAGATGAGAAATCGTCCAAAACGAGCGAGAGAACCAAAGGGAATAAAGACCCTCTCCGCACGAAAAGGAACACAAAACAAATGCCCAGTACGATCGATCGAACAGACACGAATGACCAGCACGTACGCGAAGATGAAGATGATGGCAAACGATCGAGAACACCTCCCCACACGCGGGAGGAGGAGTGGGGGTTGGAGCTGTCACGTGCTTTCCAGGGGTTTGACTGATAGTTCCTTTGGTTTCCCCCCTTGTTCGTTCCGAGCCTGTGACTTTAACAACGTAACGAACGGTCTTATCTTGGTTTCCCCCATCTCATACGCACGGCGAAGACATCGTCGTACATGTAGATAGGCAGGACAAGAACGCAGTACATGAATCTGTAATGTGCGTTGAAGTAATTAGGTTCTTGTTTGAAATCAATCTGGAACTCGTTAATGACTTCCGGATGTTTATTCATTTGTGCACAAGCATGCTGTTTTTACCATTACTATTGAATAATCTAAAGCTATATCGTTTCTGCCAATTTAACTAATGTCAAGAAAAAGGTGGCGTCATTTACGCCTTTTCTTTCACATTGCACTCATGCACTAGGTTAATTTCGTCGCATTTTCATTTAGTAATAAACAAAATTAATGAGTTGTTCGTAGTTAGTAGGCGCGACATTTTGTTGCTATGAATAAAGACCCCTGAAGCAATCAACTAGCATAATCAATTAATTTTCTAGTCGCCTTTCCATATAAGCAATGCTGTCAAAAGATAGAAAAGTATTGTTCATGCGAATTATATTTATAAATGTTCACGAGCTTCCGGGATCTCAATTCCTACAAGAACTTCAAGAACTCATCAACCATAACGAAAGCCATAACAGTTAAAAGCTCGTATGTGGTTGCACCATGTGGCGGGATCATGTGCACCTTTAGAAAATACGGTAAACGCATTAAAACGTTAGCACTAGTGGAAATTTGACCGATAGAAAAAAAATTTGGTGGAGTTTTCTTCACGATACGTGCAGTGCTACATAGAAGGATGCGATTTGCTAGAGTAGCATAGACCTCGAATCGAGATTGATGTATAAACAACATTTGAATATTCAAAACTTTTGGCTCGGCAGCTGTTAAAAATCCCACGTTCTATTTGTTGAAAAAATTAGCAATAACCGAACCATAATGACAACCAAGTCCACCTACTGATAAAAACGAGAAATCCAATAGCAGGGAAGCAGCCCATGGTATATGGCATAATCTCTAGCGCAGATAATATAGAAAATTCACAAAAATTCAACAGAAGACTGCGGTGGAAAAGGCATACAAAGAACAGCTGAAAAAAAAAATTATTCTTGGTCGTAGTGGAAAAGGTTTTAAGTAGGAACACGTGATGCGAGAAGACACTCGAGAAAATCATATAGTTTTGTCATAAGTCTTTTCTACTGGGGCACAGAAAGAGACTTTATACTTGATACATTGATGGCGTAAAAGAATTTCTTTGCGTACAAACAAATTTTAAAATACCTACCACAACTGAGTATTTCCTTACAAATGACACTAGGTAAAATCAAATCTCTTGCAACACCTCTCTAAGTAAAACCAATGCTATCGCATATTTACAACCTGGTTTGTTGCTCTCGCTATCTCTTGGCAATAACGCTCAAATGGGTATTACAAGTTTACAAAAGACTGGCGGACTCAAAAGTCTCTAAAAAAAATGCTGAATCTCTCTGATTTTGCCCTTCTGACTATGACTTCCGGCCAAGTTTTCTCCAATTTAGCTCATGTCTAGTCATGTCCACTTAATACAAGGCGAAAAGTCTCGGCCGAGTTTGGCAAAAAACACGTGCAAAACATTCCTTAAATCTGGGATGGAAAACCATTTTCGATGGATGGCAAATCATCCTTTATCGATGGCTAGTTTTGATCCTACCATCTCAACAATATGTCAAGCGAATTAGTCCATGATTTTTACATAAATGGTATTAGAATATCACACTTTATTGCTATGAGTTGGATCTTCAATTTAGAAACTCCAATGGTTGTCAAATCTACATAGCGAAGAGCCTAGTGATCAAGTTCGACTGTTTTGCGAAATCATGACAATGGTCTACATTCTTCCTTCTGCGGCTTTCAAACTTTGTGAAATTGGTCTCATTTACTTGTAGAGTTAGATTCTAACTGTTGCATGGTTTAGATATAGTCCTTTGCACACTTAAATCAACTCATTAAATAGTTAATTTAAGTTTTATCATCATCAAAATCTTTTAGGGATATTTTCCAATAGTTTCAAACTCGCTCCGTCACTACTGGATGATCGGCTCACTCGTTGATGATGACAAGCCTTTGTTGCCTCAACATCTAGAGGTCATGCCCCAAATCTAGAGTCCCTATCACCGCCGTCAAGGCCTCAACAATGACAGAGTACCTTTGGGTAGTGATGGCTCAGGGCAAGGCGGCCGGCATTGAGAGGTAGAGAAGGAGGAGGGAGAGTTCAGGCCTGTGGCGGTAGGGACGGTGACTCGATTGGTCGGGGCATTGTTGGCTGGCTGACCATGCAGCGGCGGCGGTTGGCAATGATCACCGACAGCTCAATTGAATAGGGCAGCAATTAGTGGAAAGTGGTTTGTGTTAATCTTGGTGATTTGTGGGGGTTTATGGCGTCACGAATGTTCAGTGAAAACCTACACGAGTCGAAATCTCATGAACAAGATAATAGTTGTGTACCTTGTAGAAGAACCTAATTGTATGATACAAAACGAGCGGATTCAGTAAACTAGTTAGGGAGAAGGGAAAACTCACGTGGCTTTTCAACCACCAAAAAGGTGAAGAAGAGGTACACTCATTAAACTTTTAAGGAATTTGCAATCATTCATCAAACTATAATTTCGACTGACTCGAGATGCTAAACTTTTTCTTCTCTGCAACGGAGGTATTTTGAACTGTGGTCAATCTTCCAGGAAAAAAGTCGACGTGGCAGTTGCCCTGCAATGCGCATGAACCTTCCACTGTTTCTAATGTGAACCGATTCACGCCAAATGTGCACGTCCCTTTGAAAGGAGCACATAAAACATCAAATCACGCTTCCATTTATTAGACTAGATTAAACGAGTGACTACTCATGGTAAATCCCATAAAATTAACACACCGCGACAGCACATTTTAGGGTCTCGCTCTCTGTTCGCTTTGCGCATCTGTCATGCTATGCATGTTTTTCTTTCTTCCTCTCAATCGTTGGTCCTCATGATCTGATGAAACGAGAGGGGAGACACCGACATAAAGACCGAAATAGAAGTACGATGGAAATGATAAAGAAGACCCGACCCCGATCCCTAATTGGCCCGTCAGTACTGGCACTTGATACCTCCACAGAACCACCAGTCTTGAAGAAAATCAGAATGCTGGTTTCCCGAATATAAAAATTCCCCTCCCCAGTGATAATCAGCATGGTTATTGTCTCTTTTCTCTTCTCTTAGGCGATTAGTTTACTGACACCGAAATGCTTGGGGAAACGGATAACCTGGGACACAGGCTGACACAACGGCGAAAACGAAGTACTAGAATATCCAACTGCACCACCACGGCCACCTCCACCGGCACCACCTGTTCGTCTCTAGCTGTATTCAGAACCCCCCCAAGGCTTTGATGAATAGTGACTTTTGGTTGGACCGACGTTCCTCCATCTGCTTTTCTACTCCGGGTGCCAGGACACATGGAGAGGTGCCGATGTTGTACTACTTCTGAAGTTTGTCCGAGGTTATTTGTCTAGCCTAGCAAATTACGACGCTGAAATTATTACACGAGCGTGGTGTATAAGCTAAATCGAATATGGAACCTGGATTATTTAAATGTGGGTCCTCTACGGATATCGCTAGACTGGGTGGTCCACATTTGGTTCAGTACGTGTACTAGGCTTACTGAAAAAATCTTACCAACAATCAGTCAATTCTTTACGTGGAGAGAGGCCAATGTGGTACTACTTTTGAAGTCATACTAGGTTCTTGCATTGTCTAGCCTAGCAAATCTCTCGGAGGAATTATCACATGAGGGTGGTTGATATATCGAACTGAGTCTGGAATCTGGATATGGAATTTGGATAATCAAAATGTGGGTCCTACAGGGATATCACCTGATTGAATGGTCTAGATTTAGTTTCGTATACACGCTAGGCTCATGGAATTGATCTTAATGATCAATCGAATCTTTCTTTTTTCCGTTCCAACATTAGATTCATTATCTTTCACACATATTACTAGCTATACACTAGTTAATTTTGCAAATCTTGGGTTTATGGATAGAATTGCATGATTAGCAGTGACATGAAAGACTATCTAACCCCATCTCGAGGTCAGTTTGTCCTAAATCATCGCCATTGCATCTTTGACAGGGTGAGAAAGATGAGATTCAATATTCTTCTCTGATCCTCACGTATACTTCAAGGATTATCGAGGTGTGTGATGGAAACGACCTGAATATCATCATATCAAGAGAGGCTCTCTATCTTGCCACTAATTAGAAAACAGATATATGACGTCAATCCAGCTTATATATAAGAAATCAGGATGACGCCATCATCGAAAAGAATAACCCAGTTTCTCCCCTTTTGATTTCCGTCGCTTTTGCCTAAGTTTGACTTGATTTTCTTCTTTTTCACGTGTTAATTCTGAGATGGCTTTCATCAATGAGGTAGGTAGCTTGGGCAAATTGAAATCAGATGATAAAAAAAATATTTAGAACATTCGTAAGCGATTGATAACCCTTTTTGGTAGCAAATGGATTTGATCCTTTTTTTATTCACATTGCTAAAGGGAAAAGTGTTTAAAAAAAGTCCAAAGCTTTTTGTATTTATGCTAATTTAGTCATTTGGCTAATTTTGGTCGGATTTTGTTAACTGAGCGCCGACCAGTTAATGTGAACAACTTTTAATAATACTTTAATTTTTTTGAATTTTTTCCTTTTTCTTTTTTCCTTCTCCTCCTTCCTCCAGCCGGTCACCAGACCTTGACGATTGGCTAGTGGCGAGCCACGCCGGCTGGAGGAAAGAGGATGAGAAGGAAAAAAAAAAAAATAATAAAAAATTCAAAAATATTGTAATATTATTAAAAGTTGTCCACATCCACACCGATTATGCGACGTCAACCGATCGTGCCCAATTAGTAAAATCCGACCAAAATTAACTGAAAATGATCGAATTAGCATCAAGTAAAAAGACTTATGACTAAATTGACACAAATATAAAATATTTAAAACTTTTTTAACACTTTTCCCCGTTGCTAAGTGCACTAGAAAGTATGTTCTTAGTCCAAGTCTCTCTATACAAGGTATTGATGTTAATCTCGCCGTACGCTGTAAAGTCAAATGTCTCCTTTTAGAGATGGTCCATGGTTTTGTACAAATGATCGTACGCAATTGACAGTTGGCTAGGAGATGCCGCGAGTTCATAACATTTTAGTACACCATAAGTTAAATTATATGACCCCATCTGAGATCCATTAGCTATGGTTCACTCGAGGTCGCATCAATCCGGTACATCTTTTGATTTTTCAATGATCACTAGCTACCTATCGAGGATTACTGATTGGATAGGCCTCATGAGCCCTCTAAAGAAACACAAACGTGGTTTGGATTCTCATAATTTCTCACCCTTCATGAAAGAGCGCCTCTGAAAAATCAGAAATTCATTTATCGATTTCAACAAATGCTCGATAAAAAGATTTTCATCAAACTAGATAATAATAATAAAAACAAAACAAAACAAAAAAAAGGAGGCCATTGTTGGGACAAGAGGTAACACCTCGAATGACCTAGTAATTTTATGTGGATTGCATTGCATAAATATTACCTCTGTTCACTTAATCATATGATTTGATATAATAGAGACGTATGCGTTTTTTACACCGCGATGAACCTTATACTCATGCATATCGATCTTTTCCCGATATGGACCGAGACGTGGCTTCTTTAAGTGGATGACACGTGTCCAAGGGTTTTGGTGCGTACGTTGAGATCTCAACCTCCCACGACTTTATCCTCTTCGTAAGGGGGTTTACCCTAAAAGGAGGAGCTGCTGCATGAGATGGCCATGCACTGTAGCCGCACGTACAGGAGCGGCAAAGCCCATGCACGAGCGAGTACCAAAAAGCAATATGGTCCGACCTTTGACTTCTCGATGAGCACGTGCTCCTCGTGCCCTGGCCTGTCCGTGAAAGACAGATGGATGAAATCATATGGAGATTCTCTCTCTCTCTCTCTCTCTAACCGACAGGTCAAAACGCCGCTCACCACCACAACGATCGAATCATCATTGTCATCATAATCAGCAACTATTTGGGTATTGTGGACAAATCACAATGATGCTGCTTCTTTGATAGTTGGAAGTCGCTATGGTAGTCTCTCGCGATTTCATCATATCACAAAGGACCCGAAACTCCCCCCAATCGATAGGTCAACAGTAGCTCGAGGGAGAATTATAGATGTGCAGAGATTCTTTCAATTTAACAAGGTGAGTTGACTTAATTGATGGATTGAAATTAGAATATGTTGCATTTGAAAAAGCCGGCTTCTCAATCATCCACTTTTTTTCTTTTTGAGCGTTATGGGGTCATCTTTAAAAGATTTTTTTCCTTATGTAGAGGTTATCCATTTCAATTTGAGCTGAGAGAGACAGTGGGATAGAGTTGTTGGATGGAGAGAGAAAGTTGAACATTATACTATACATGCATAGTTGGCTCTCTTTATATATATAAAATTTAAACTATGAGGAAAGCAGTTTATTTAATATGGTCTAAGAATTCAGAGCACCTGCCGCTAGTTCAATATATATATATATATATATATATATATATATATAATTTAAACTATGAGGAAAGTGGTTTATTTAACATGGTCTAAGAATTCAATGCACCTGCCGCAAGTTAATTCTTGATAACCTCTCTTGTACGGTAATTCTTCTTATGCTTATTTACTTCATTTCCTTTGCTTGTTTCATGTGATTACATCCGATACGTATATGTCCCATCTTATGATGCAAGGAGCTTCTACTCTTGGGATAATTGTTAATTTACGGAACTGTGAAATTCGACAATTAAAATACATGATTTTCTTGAAACTTGTCTCAAATTTCAAAGTGTATCAATATGGATTATTACTACTTATCGTGATCCTATACTATCTTGAAGATACTTATTAACAAGGCGCATGTTTATATTGTTAGCGCATTTTATGATGGTTTGAATTCTTTTTTTCTTTTTTCTTTTTTTGTGAAATAGACTGTTTGTTCCAACAAAGAAAATGAAAATTCCCATAAATGTTTGTTTAGGACACGTCCAAAGCCGTTGAGGTGAATATACAAGAACAAACGATACCATATCGACTCTTTATTCAGCCATGCTATCCTTTCGTTTTTAACTCAGCATCCAATCCTAAACCACGAAAGGTTCCTTTCCCATTACTTATGGGCTCATGACCCATGTCTCCACCATTTTCCATTTGGTCAATGCTTATCGGTTGCTCATTCATCCGCTCGAATATCTTTCGCGTACCAAGAGGCATGTGAAAAGGTGCCGTGGGATATTGGTTAAACATAATTAACAGGGAATATGTGGATTTTGTGAAGTGTACATTGCACATAATGCTAGAAAAATGGTGTATGCAGAACTGCGGACTTACTTTAAATGACTTGTTATGGAGCCGACGACACTTTTAACAAAAAAAGTCCATTTTAAAGTAAATTAATCTCGAGCCACCAAAAGAAAATTTCCAAATTCGTACCATCGTCTCCAGGTTCTTCCTCGGATTGCGTAAAATGCAATTAATGTCATTCTCCGCAGCCGAGACTTGAACTTGCGGTACATCTACCGTCACCTAATCCAATTTACACCTACCATCTTAGAATTAGACGTATCTTTTTTATTAATGAACAAATTAACAGTCAATCTCAGTTCCCACGCTTCCTCTCCTAGTGCGTTTGACAACCGGCCAAATAATGAAAATTTATATTCTTTTATTCTCGAGAGTAAATTTGGAACATAAATTAATTTGATAAAAATTTTATTCTCCGGAACAGATTTATTTCCGGGAATAGATTTGGAGTAGAATCGAAAAGTAAAAAAAATAAATTAATTCTTTATTCTCAGGAACAATTCCAAAATCAAACCAATTCATTTTTTTCTTTTCTTTTCTCTTCTTTTCTTCTTGTTCTTCTTCCTTCTCTCTTCTTCTTTAACCATCGTTGTTGCCGCTGTTGTCCACCGCTGCTGGTTGCTGGTGACCAGTTGGCCGAGGTCTGACGACTTTGCCGGAGGCTCATTGGGCCAAGGCGAGGTCTGGCGAGCTCGCCAAGGCCTCCCCTAGCCATCAGCGAGCCAAGCGAGGCTCACCTAGTCACCGATGAGCCTCGCTTGGCGGGGCGGTGGCTAGGGCTGGCCAAGTCTCGCCTAGTTGCCAGTGAGGCTCAGCCGACAAGGTGCGGCCTCACAAAGGGCCAGCGACGCTTCGGCGAGGTCGCCGGCTAGAGCTCGAAGAAGAAGGGAAAGAAAAGAAGAATAAAAAAAAAGTAAAAAGTGATAAAGTTTTTTAAAAATTAAAAGAAAATGATTTGAGGTAGAAATTTTGACGGTAGTGCCAAACGCAATTTTATTCCGAAAATAAAAAAATTTCATAGTTACCAAATGTCTTAAAATGCTTAGAAATTATTTTTGGGAGCAAAATAAAAATGAATCACTTTTGATTAGAAATTATTCCCTAGAATAAAATAGTTACCAAATGCACCCTTAGTCTCAAACAGAATAAGCCTTTAGAATCGCCAATCAAGGCCAGTAAGCATAAACTAGACAGATGGATTTTTCCTATACAAGCTATTGGTGCCAGAAGAAAATTTACTCAAGTCAAGCACGTGGATTAACAATAATGGTTGGTTTGAAACTTCAATACCATATACAGAAAATCAAACCGAACAGACAAAGTACTAAAAAAGTTATAAACTTATTGCATTAGAGTTAATTTAATCATAAATCTTTCAATAAAACCAATTTGGTTCTAAATCTTTTTGTGTTTTTGCTAATTCAGTCTATCTTACTAATCTTGCCCGAAAATCTTGAATGTAGACACCAATTGTCCTACGTGGCACGGTTAGAGCTGAGGTGGATATTTTTTCAATAAATTTTTATAAATTTTTTGGGCGTGGATAGTAAGACCTAATAGACTATTTACCCGTGATTGACAAAGTTAATGAATCCATATAATTTGAAAGGACCTAACTTTGAAAATGCTGCAATATCGATGACAATTAGATAAGTCACTAAGAGTTTCTAGAGCTCAAACATAATGAGTTTCGAGATGAATCCTGCACTTACTGCCCTTTTCAACCCCTCCTATCCGATCCCTATTCATAACATGGAGGAACCGGTAGCAGACAAGTTTGTGGTCCACGCAAAGCGTCCCATCCATGACTTTCGAAAGGCCCAAGCAAGCTGGAACCTGGGGAAGGTGTTTTAGGGCATTATATTGACCGGAAGGTGACAAGGCTCTGCACCTGAAGTCGACTCCTTCCATCCATGGGGTGGTGTTACAATAAGATCGCCCAATGGAAAACGAGTAAAGAGGATAAATGCTAGTGACGTTGGTGATGGGAGGAGGAAGACGAATGGTCGACAGCTAATTGTGCTGTTGTGGGGTCTTTTTCCTCTTTGGAATCTCCGGTCATCCCTTGCCAATAATTTCAACCAGACCGCGACCGTGTATGGGCGTAAGCTAATCTTATCCACTCCGCACGCAAAGTCTATGGCGAGGGCGGTCAGAATCGCGCCTTCCTCACTGCAGATAAAGATAAGAACTGGCACGACCATAGAGGCTTATGTTATTTTGATGATTGGGACCGGAGCTAGCTGCTGCAAGGCTTTTTGGGGCGTTTGAATAAGCATAAATTTTAAAAAGTGGGTCACAAGAATAGAATTCACTCGGTGTTTGGTTAAACAGACGGTGATTTTTCCATCCTAAATGAGTTACGAGACTAATAATACCGACACAAAACAGCTCATTCGGAACTCGCTTGTGGTTATATCGACCTCAATATTCATCATTTGTATGGGTCTCTAATCTCTATTCTATTTTCGAACTATTTTTATTTATGTGCTTTCGACCTTTTTCTTTTTCTATAAAGCAAAGCACGAGCATAGAGGCTCAGCTATTTGAAATATTCTGCAAGCTTTATGAATCCGATAGATACAGGCCCTTTGCACGGTGCAAGTGACCTTGACCTGGAGCAAGTTGCACGAATTTGGTTGGATTTGAACAGAAAACCTCAGACGCTGAGCTAAGTGGGAAACTTGAAAGAGAAACGAAGATAAAAACATGTGCTTTTTATTTCCTAATTTAGCAATTTATTCGCACATTAGGGTTACCTAGGGTTTCTTTAGTATAAATGCCTAATATTTCAGAAGAGAACAACATTCATCATTATTATTCAGGCAAAGCAAATATGAAACTGCGCAAATAGCACGACTACTCATTGCCAAAGTGAAATCACCATCCTCCTCCGCTTCGGCCTAGTTGAACATGAAACTTGCTAGAATGCTGCAGGAATTTGGCATCTTTTACTCACCGAACCCAGTCAAAGGATTTGAACGAAGTAATTCTATTTTTGATGAGCCCAACAACGCAAAGTAAGTTCATAAGCATTGTGTTTTAGCGGATTATACTTGGGAAAAGCGAGGGTGACGAATTTCTTTGTTATATATTTTATATCCCTGATATGTTAGGGTTCTTCTCATCATGGCGTTTCTACTTTTCTCGGCAGCTTTTTCGGGTACATCGTCATCGAACCAATGAAAAAGGTCCACCATATGATTTCGTCTCGAATGCTGACAACAAAGCCACGTGTCGCCTACCCGAAAGCGGAGTTGCCCACGTCGTCTCCATCAGTGGAGGTGAAATGAGGTGACTCTTGACGAGGAAGTCTTTTAGAGAGAGCGGCAGAAGGAGGAGAGAGACGTCGGTTCAGAGAGAATTCGGAAAGCAAGACACGAGATTGCCGGAGGCTGTAGGCGGAGTAGAAGCGGCGACGACGACGACGGTGGCGCTTGGCCGCTTGGGAAAAGAACAGAGAGAGTTAGGAAATTACTACTAGGGTCGGCTGCAGATTCCAGGCCGACAGAGTTGGGTCCCGTATCTGCTCATTTTCGTGTAAAAAGACAAACGAAAGCAAAACAACAGAACCTACATGCATGGCATGTCCCCATGCTATCAATTCAAAGCCCGTTGCGTGACTCACGGACGGTCTTGAATGATCTCGGCTGCGTGTGCATCCGTGTCATTGCGTCGTGTGTGTGCGTGACGATTTTAAGGTTTTTTCTTGTTTGACCGAGAATATCGGAAGCGGATACGCATACGGATCGCGAGACTTTCCGCTGGAAACCTAAGTGCTGCTGCTGCTGCTGCTGCTGCTCGAGCTGGAAAGGAATAATTTAGGATGCATATTGTCGATTAACTATGACCTAAGTACCACCTACTCCCATGTCTAGTTTGGATCTTATTATAACTGGAAGTGAAGTCAAGTCTGTCCAGCGAACATATCAATGGTGACTAGGAAATTTTGTCTGCTTATTGTGGGTCTTTTGCGGCAGACTTTTGTTGATTTTATCGTCACTTTGGGAAGTATTGTATGCTAAGGGGAAAAGGCTAGAACAGGAAACATTTGTTCCGGTGCGTATTCCATTCGTATCAAATTCATCTTCGACTTCCTAGTGCGCCGAGTTTAATATACAGCATAAAGATATATTCGATACTCAATCATTTACGTGTCCCGGTACTATTGTCTGGTCGGATTTAGAGGTACCGTTCCTATAAATTGGAACTCATCCGCCGATTATAAATACAAGGGAGAATTCTAAAAAGAGATCTGAAATGCCCTATTTCTCTTAAATAAGAACCTGAAGTAAACCTTATTTTAAATAAGAACCTAAAGTGCCATTATTTTCTCAAATAATGACTTAAAGTTGATGTTGTTTCAAATGAGAATCTGAAGTAATTATGTTTATTTCAGATAAAGGCTTGAGTGGTTATGTCCATTGCAAATAAAGACCTAACTTTTCGACGGTCAAGGATATTTTCGTGATTTGTCAATTTCCCCCCTTTTTCCTTCTTCTTTTTTTGGTTATTCTTCTTCCTCTTTGCCAATGGCCGGCTAGCCACTGACAATGCCCATAGAGGGCTAGGCGATGGTCGCCCTCACTAGCGAGAGCCACCCATGCTGGCCACAGGTGAGGGATAGCCTCGCCTAAGTAAGGCGACCCTCACCCAGGGGCCATTCGCGAGGTTGGCCCTTGCAACCCTAGGTGAGACCGATCTAGTGAGGGTGGCCTCGCCCACGATCAACGAGGGCTGGGTGACCAGCAAAGAGAAAGAAGAAGAATCAGAAGAAAAAAAAAAAAGGTAAGAAAAAAAGGAAGAAATGAGTGGGGGAGGGAATGCCAAATGACGAAAATACCCTTAATTGGTCGGAAAATTTAACCAGTAAGTGACCAGTGAGGTTGGGTCCTTATTTGAAACGACCAAAACCAATTTGAGCCTTTATTTGAAACAACTAAAATCACCTCAGGTCCTTATTTGAAACAAAGTCTATTTCGAATCCTTATTTGAGAAAAAGAAGGCCCTTTAGGTTCCTTTTTGGAATTTTCCCCAGATACAATCCTCATCTGCTTAGATAAGACTTGGAACAAATCGGAGCAAAACAGGGAGGCTTGCCCATGTGCTAGCGGCAGATGCAACTAACCTTACCAACATTTGAATTTTTCCACTTTTTCTTTTCTTGTCATTATGCGTGTGTAACGTGTAATTGAATAAGATGAAAGGAAATTGTGTGGATAAGGACCTTATCTGCTTTTACTTGCCCAGGTCTTGATTGGTTGTTTAGGTTGGTCCCTCTTGTGTTGCGATGTTTCCGAACGAGAGATCCTTTGTCCGGACAACCTGATAACTCTATCATAGCATTGCTGTCCCTGTCTTTCTTTAGCTAATCAAGAGGGCGTTAATCGGATAACCATGGCTCTGTCAGCAACATGCTTATACTCCCCTTCTCCATCTCTTACTATTAGAGATTCGGCAATCTCCCGTTCAGCTGCGAATGGCACTGAAAGGACCCGAAGCTACCACTGAAAATGAGTAGGTTTCTTGCTTGCCATGACCTCATTTGAGTAGCTTCACCAATCTATGGTCATCTGCTCTAATCAGCCACTAAACCTTCCAAGTCACCTATCAAACGAATTGTCGTCGCCCCCCTGTGGATAAGCCAATCACTTAGTTATTCACAACATTTTGCTCTCATGTGTAGTTTTCAACTTCATAACAGCCAATCATAGTGCGCCATTTATGTATATAGCTCATGTGCGGGCTTTGAGGCAAATACTAATGTTCCACAGCTCTCCAATCTGTTCGGTTAAGCAAAATTATACATCGGGATCGTCCTGCTTCGTTATTTCAATGTGCTCCGAGAACTATGGACGGGCTTCGCCGTGATTTTACCAAAACAAGGAGATGTCAGAGTAGTTTGCCCTGGTTGTCAAGATTGGTCGCGGGACTCGCCCACAGTATCAGGGGTCGCAATGGGATTGTGTACCTGCCAAGCTTCTAAGTCACCATGTCTCAAAAAGTTACAGGAATTAGACCCACGATTGAATTAGCTCTCTCCAAACTAGGTACTGTTGGCAGGACAAGTTCTTCATGATATGAGATCTTGAATTTGACGGTCCCGTTGGACCTGCTTAACCTAAGAGTGGGAACAAATTCTTAAAGATCCCGATGCGTGCGAGTCCTTGGAATTTAGTGAATCCGACATAGCCTAAACGATTTAAGAGATGGGATGTACCCCGCTCTCACGTATCCAGTGCCGTCAAGAATGTCTCCGTCAGCAGGCAATCAGGGAAAAAGCCAGCTTCGGAAATGTGGGAGAGCAAACCATACGTATTATGACAGTGATGATCAATTGAAATTAAAAGGCTATAATTTAAATAAAACATATAAAAACCGACTCGTGATTGCAAAGGTGTTAGACGAATGATGTTCCAATCATGAGGGGTTAAAAGGTCTAGAAAAGAAGTCGTATAAAGTACTCGTCGAGGTTTGTGGGTATTACAACGATCGTTTGGTGAGAAAGCGACCTGCAAAGTCGCCTGTTTTCTCCTCCTTCTTTTTTTATTTTTCAAATTTATTTATTCCTTTTTGACGTGTTCTAAAAGCAGTGAAAGATGGAGATTCTGCTGTCTAAAATCGGATATGCATTACAGATTCGCCACCAAAGCAAGCTTTGGGGTAATTAAACTTTGGCTTCCGAGATTTTGCATCAAACACATGGTAGACAGCAAAATTCATGATCTTCTCGTGCACATTGCGGAGATGGACCACTACCAGCACCAGCACAAGAAAGGGAAATCGCACCAGTCGCGTGTACCCCGTGACTAGATGAGAACCAGCCCTGTTTGGCACACTGCATTTTTTTGCAGCTAGCGGCACCTGTCCCTCCATGTTAGCGATCCGATGAACACAACCCATGGACACACCTAACCTCGTGAATAACCACTAACCGACATCACTTAGAGGTTGAGTTCTCCAGGAAATCCCTGATGAGCACCATTCGGCGAGGCCGTGCAACATAGGAAATGCATAGCATCCTCAAAAGTCGGAGACCGGATCATACACAGTTTTTGGGCGGCGAGTGACAGCTACAACAGCCAGTAATCAATCGAAACAAGTCGATAAGGCATTGAAGTGACAATGTGAGGACCATTACCAACGTGGTACACTTGTACTTCTGGACCAGCGGATTTATGTTCCATCAAACACCTAAGCCTTGTTTTGGAGCAAGTAATGTCGGCCACCTTGGTGACCCACAGGGAGAAGGAGAGAGTAGATCAACCACAAAAGCGTCGGGTCCACTATCTATTTAGGTAGAGGACTCTTAACACCGACGAAAAGATAAAACAGAAGACATTATTGGTCAATCTAAAGTACTCGATATTGCAAATGAGTCCTCTACGTGATTCTTGCCATAAATCCCTTTTGCACATCAAGAAGTTCCCGTGCGTGCCATTTAACTGTGTCGTTTGAATGAGGCCTCTACATCAGATCAAGCAGAAGAGGCAAAACTAGCAACTGCACTGCCGTTAGGAGGTGCAACTGAAACACTGCAGATGTTGCCTATCCTGTTCCTCCTTAGAGCATCTGGGAGCACGCCGGCCTTATGAGCTGCAATAACACCTATTGCTTCCCAGTAATTAGACACCTTTACCTGTACAGACAATTGACGTTGTCACATGCTTTTCAGTGGGTACGGATAATCGTAAGTCATGAAGAGAGGATGCCATCACATAGAGTTTCCTTTTCTCTTTGTTTCCGCGACTTATCAGTGCATAAAAATTAGCCATTGGGAAAGTCACAGATCAAGAGTCCACCAGCTTTACATAAAACTTTCTGCAAAGGGAGAAGTGTCGGATGCCCCAAACTTAATATGCCTTAAGAAGTAAAGCAATGGAGATATGATTTTATTGATATTATTGGGTCTCAAAACTACCCTTTTAGTCCTAACTAACGAAGCCCTTACTGAAGGGCATAACTGTGTTTTTGAAGCTTTGAATCCAGTTATTGCATCTCTTGAGAAACAAAAATAAGGCAGTTGACAATCCGACTGCCATAAAACTTTTCTCATAATGTTTCATTGGATCTCAACACAAAAGATTATGAAAGAAGAGAATGAGCTAGGCTTCAGTTTCATACCGCTTCAATCTGTAGCTTGTCTGGTGTGTCACTGAGAACTGTTTCATTCTCCTCCACAACGATTATCAGTGGCTGAAATAAGTATAGAGAGAAAAATTTTGAATAACACTCCTTTTGGCTATATACAAGGTAACCTGATTGCCTTTTCTTTTGAGTAATGAGATCAAGTCTTTTCTGTTTACACAACTTTGGAGAGAATTTTAGCAGAAAGCAGTATTGCATTAGTACAATTACCTTCTTTTTCCTTCTTGCGAAAGCAAGAGCACCATCACCTCCACAAGCATCTATAGGAAGAACAACACTATCAACATCACTGCTTAATATGCACCTTTTCTCCATAAACTCCGATTTGTCGACTAAGTACTGAGGTGCATTGCTTAGCCCGGCAAGCACGCAAGGAAGGAATGTATATCCTAACTACAAAACCCATACATTATGACTCAGGATAGTAAAAATATACATAGACCCGCATTAAGCACAAAGAATCAGACAAGCATGAGCCCTTGTAAATGCACAAAAATCCATAATGCTTTGAAAAAGTCTCTGAGCGTTTCATATAGTTGCAGCCCAAGACCAGTATGGTCTCCAGAAGCTAATTTTATAAGTTGTAAGAATGTAACGAGACATTTCTCCACCCGACATAGCATTTTGAAAGTTCTATGAAAAGATAGAAATCAAGAAAAAACCCTGAGAAGGATTTTGACCTTCATCTCAAGCTAGAAACAGAATAAGTTAGAATGCAAAGATGAAACCTTGATAAGAGAATTTTCACCATCAACCCATGAGATTAATTTGGATTCTTTGGAAGGAACAAAAGAATGGAAGAAGCTGCAAGAATGGCCATCTAAGCATTCTTGAATTTTTGAGAACATAGGAACAAGTTGCTAGACATTCTCTATTCTGGTGGATCTTGTGTCATAATTATAGCATCCACTGAGCCAGCAGTTTAAACACTGTCTAATTCACTACTAAGATATTCTGGCTTGTCCATAAGATTATTCACAATATTTCCAACAGGCATATAAAGTAAAGGTAACGTTATATGCATGTGCATGCGTCCATGACAGGGTACACAGCCACCGACCCACCTGCACCAACAACCAATACACTTACTTTCGCACACACGCACCAACAGATAGAGAGAGATTGTTTCCATAGAAGCACTGACCTCCTCTGCAGCCGATTTCGGGGAGAGAGAGAGGCTGAGGGGCAGGGGCGACATAGCAGGAGCATGAGCACAGGGTATCTGAAACTCCTTTACCACCAAATGACTTATAAGTGCCTCAACTCCCGCTATATCATCTATTCCCTGAACAGAGTAGATAATTGATGAGGAGAAGTACTCTGTTAAGAGCCCGTAAAGCTACAGAGGAGATCATTTCCATACACAAATAATCTATAATGAAGTTGGCTTCCTTTCAAGCTCTGATTGAAAAAAACTTATGATCAGACAGGGAATGAGGAATCACAATTAATTGATACATACCATCCCTTGTCGATAATCATCCTGAAGAAAAGAATCTGTTTTCTTATCTCTCATAGAGTGATTACAATGAGTATAAATACATGAACAGAGAATCTAAATTAGGTAAGAAACCTATATAGATAAAGATCCTAAGTTGCCTCTAATATCTATCAATATCTAATTTACAGCAATCAGAATAAAAAACAAATCACATAATATCACGTAATATAATCACGTAATATAATCAGGAGAAATTCTAGAAGATTTCCTAATACATTCCAACACTCCCCCTCAAGCTGGCTTGAAGATGTCTTCCATAGACAGCTTGTTCACTAGACGAATGAATTGCCTTCTATGTAATCCCTTGGTCAGAATGTCAGCAGTCGATCATCACTTGAAATATACGGCATACAAATTAGTCCGCTATCAAGTTTTTCTTTGATGAAGTGTTTATCAACTTCCACATGCTTTGTCCGTTCATGTAACACGGGATTATGAGCAATTGCGATTGCTGCCTTATTGTCGCAATATACTTTCATTGGTATGGAACTTGGAATTTGTAGTTCATCTAAGATACCTTTAATCCACATAACTTCGCATACACCATGTGCTACTGATCGAAATTCAGCTTCAGCACTACTTCTTGCCACCACACTCTGCTTTTTACTCTTCCAAGTGACTAAATTACCACCAACAAACGTGCAGTAGCCTGAAGTAGATCTCCTATCCATAGTACTTCCAGCCCAATCTGCATCGGTGAACACCTCAATTTCCAGATGTCCATGTTTTTCAAACATTAGACCCTTACCAGGACTTCCCTTCAAGTAGCGTAAAATTCTATATACCGCTTCAAAATGCCTTGGCCCTGGTGAGTGCATGAACTGACTCACCATACTTACAGCAAACGATATATCAGGTCGAGTATGAGATAAGTAAATAAGTCGACCAACAAGCCTTTGATACCTTTCTCGGTCTATTACTTCTTCAGCCTTGGCAAGTTCAAGCTTCATATTTGGTTCCACGGGGTCTCTGCTGCTTTACATCCTAATAGACCTGTCTCTTTAAGCAGATCAAGAACATATTTGCGTTGGTTTATAAAAATGCCCTTTTGGATCTCGCAAATTCTATTCCAAGAAAATATTTCAAGGCACCCAAATCCTTAACTTCAAACTCCTCAGCCAACTTCCCTTGCAAGCTTTTCAACTCAACTTTGTCATCACCGGTTAATATTATATCATCAACATAGACGATTAGAATTGCACGCTTACCTTCCTTTGAGTGTTTATAGAATAGAGTGTGGTCTCCTTGACTTTGGTGATAGCCAAATCTTTTAACCACCTTCCCGAATCGTTCAAACCACGCTCTTGGAGATTGTTTAAGTCCATACAACGACTTTTTTAATCTGCAAACTTTGCCTTCAGTTTCGCAAAACCTGGTGGTAAACTCATAAACACTTCTTCCTCCAAGTCACCATTCAAGAATGCATTCTTCACGTCTAACCGATGTAAGGGCCAATCAAATGTAGCAGCCAAAGATAGTAAAATTCGAACAGAATTTATCTTGGCAAGCGGGGCAAAAGTCTCCGATAGTCTACTCCATAAGTCTGAGTGAACCCCTTTGCCACTAACCTTGCTTTATACCGCTCAACACTCCCATCGGGTTTACATTTTACAGTAAATACCCATTTACAGCCAACGATCTTTTTTTCTTCTGGTGTATCAACCAACTCCCATGTGCCATTCTTCTTAAGTGCAAGCATTTCATCCTCAACAGCCATCTTCCACTTTGGATCCTTCAAAGCTTCATGGATATTTCTAGGAATAGATATGTGAGACAGATTTGACACAAATGCTCTATGATGATGAGATAACTTTTGGAATGACACATGTTTTGATATAGGATGCTTAGTACATGATCTAACTCCTTTTCTAAGAGCTATAGGCATATCAAGATTAGAAGCATTAGTATCAGAATTTAAGATAGGAATGGAGGGAAAAAGAGTACTACTAGGATCACCGATGACGAAGGCAAGAGATCATCTCTCGGGGTTGTAGACGGATGAGGCTCCGGACAAAGTTCGATCTGCAATATTTTGAAGAGTTTTCCTTCTAGTATAAACCTGAAGCTCGGGCTTATTGATCACATTGTGATCTTGAACTTTTTCTCCCCTATCTTTGACACATCAAGATTTGGCAGAGGTGTTTTTCGAAGATTCAAACAAAGGATTAGGAAGGACGGAGAGTTAATCTCTTCACTAACTTCGCCATTCTCCCCGAAGAGATTTGTTAGAAAAAAACGGTTGTGACTCGATAAATGTTACATCCATAGTGATATGAGTTTTACCGTATGTGGATTGTAACACTTGTAACCTCTTTGATTAGGTGCATACCCTATAAACACACACTTTTCAGCCCGAGGATCTAATTTAGATCGACACCGAATTGGGAGATGGACAAATGTAGTGCAACCAAACACCCTTAGAGGAATATCAGAAAAAATACGAGCTGTGGGGTACACTTTTTTGAAACAATTTAAGGGAGTAGTGTAATTTAATACCCGAGTAGGCAACCTATTAATTAGATAAGATGCTGTTAGCACACTTCCCCCATAAGTATTTAGGTACATGCATTGAAAAACGAGAGGGCACGCGATACTTCAAGGAGATGGCGATTTTGCGTTCAGCAATGCCATTCTTGGGGGTGTAGTTCGGCAAGTTGACTGGTGAATGATGCCTTTTTCTGTCAAAAACTCCCCAAAAATTGGTTATAATATTCAGTACCATTATCGGTACGAAGAATACTAATAGTAGTACGGAATTGAGTCATAACCATTTGATAAAATTTTGAACAATGACTCAACTTCAGATTTGGCGCTCATCAAGTATGTCCAACATAAACGGGTATGATCATCTATAAAAGTAACAAACCATCGTTTTCCGGTTTTTGTTGACATGGGTGAAGGACCCCAAACATCACTATGGATTAAGTAAAAAGGAGATGATGCACGATCTTGTTTTGGATTATAATGAGTACGATGACTTTTAGAAAAAGACAATTGTCACAATGTAGTGAAGAAACATCCACATCTTTGAACAAATGAGAAAACAAATGTTTCAAATATCTAAAGCTAGGATGGCCTAATCTATGATGCCAAACCATTATTTGTTCTTGAACGGGAAGAACTGAAAGTTCCATACGCCCGAGCTTTTTTATTAGAGACAAACTCTTCAAAATAGTAAAGACCATCCCTCATCCTAGCATTGCCAATCGTCTTCCCGAGATCTGATCCTGAAACTCACAATGGGAAGCAAAAAAAAAAAGACAACACGGCAATTAGACTCTTTAGAAAGTTTACTAACAGACAAGAGGCTGCAGGCTAACTTAGGAACATGCAGTACATTATGAAGTTTAATAGACTCGGAAAGTGGAACTAATCCTTTGCCTCGCAATAGATGAAAAACTCCCATCGGCAATCCGAATTTTTTGGTTGCCGGGACAAGGAATATAGGATTTGAACAAATATGGAAGATTAGTCATATGATTGGATGCCCCGAATCAATGATCCAAGGTACAGATTGTGAACAACAAGAGAGGGCATTTAGATTTCTACCTTGGTGGGCAATCGAAGCGGTAGGATTACCGATACGGACCCGGCTGAAGTAGTTGCGAAGATGGTTTAGTTGTTCTTTGCTGAAAGAGAATGCAGTGGCCTCATTAGCTGTAGGAGGCATACGCTGAGAAGACTTATTATCACGGCTAAATGAAGTTGGTCTCCTTGCTTCACTAGTTGTAGAAGCTGGACGGCCATGAATCCTCCAACAGTCTCCCAGTGTATGACGGGGTTTGTTGCAAAAATCACACCAAATACGAGGTTTCCCATCGATCTTCGCAAGTTAATGGGGATCTTGCTTATATTTGCCTCGGAAACTATTGTTGTAGGAACATGGCCCTTCTTGTCTTCAAATATAGTTAATGCTGAACCTTCAATGATCCATCCTTTCCGCCGGTAGCCGACTTGCCCAGCATTATTCCCCGTCTACTTTCTTCTCTCCGAACCTCGAAAGACCTCTCCAATAGGTGGAAGAGGCTGCTTCCCAAGTATTCTGCCCGTACTTCATCAAACTCATCTCTAAGCCCTGCTAGGAAAGCATAAATACGTTCTGCTTCTACAATTTTCTGTATCGATTACCATCTTCAATACACATCCACTCATGATCATTGAATACATCCAATTCCTGCCACAAACGTTTCAAGGAGTGAAAGTATTTTGTGACAGTTTCCTCTCCTTGTCGCATCTTCCCTAGCTTCAAGGTTAACTCGTAGATTTGAGATTGATTACCCAAATCTGAATACATCTCACACACCGCATCCCGAGTTCCTTTGCGGTATAATAGCCCAGATAATTTGCACCAATATCTTCTTCCATGGAGTTGGTCAGCCACGTCATAATCGCTGAATTCTCGCATCCCCGGACAGCCCAAGTGGGGTCATCATCCTTTGGTTCTGCATTATCTCCAGTCAGGATAGCCACTTTTTCCTCTACCCCGTATATACATTCGAACGGATTGAGACCACCGAAAAAAATTATCACCATTCAGCTTTATGGAAGTGATCTGAATGGGATGAGCTTCGGTGAATTTTTGTAAGTGATGGAGGGTTAGATTGGGTGGTTGATGATTCGTCCGACATAGTGATCGAACGAAAGAAAAAAAAAATTACTCGAGGTGAATAGATGAAGGACCTTTGGGCTCACGATACCATGAAGAAAAGAATCTGTTTTCTTATCTCTCATAGAGTGATTACAATGAGTATAAATACATGAACAGAGAATCTAAATTAGGTAAAAACCTATATAGATAAAGATCCTAAGTTGCCTCTAATATCTATCAATATCTAATTTACAGCAATCAGAATAAAAAACAAATCACATAATATCACGTAATATAATCACGTAATATAATCAGGAGAAATTCTAGAAGATTTCCTAATACATTCCAACACATCCGTGTCATCCAAATCATCGTCGGGGAAGCGTCCCACAACAGCAATAGCATTTACCTTTCCTCTGCTTACTAAAGTTTGTACAGCTCTCAATAGTGCGCCAGGATGCTTGATCCTCCCAGTAGAATGACCATTCTCAGGATCAATCCATTTCTCCACCTGAAAATACAATTTATGAAGAGGAAGCCAAGCCTTGAAAGCATGAGTACTCATATCCATCACAAAAGGGTTGATGATGCTTCAATACCATAAAATGAAGCAACATAGAAGCAATTGAAGGAGACTGGGCAAGAAACACTCCGCAGTAAAGTGACACAGATAAATTTTAAAGCATAGCAAGCTTGTATACCAAAATATAATTACTGATCGATGAGAGCAAATGCACCATTGATCCACATTTAAAAACCATTGCATTTTGTAAAACAGTGCTCTTAGGGCATTGGCTAAGCTACATTTAATGTGCTTTCGCAATGTATTAAGAAAAAAAAAAAAGTAAGGCTCACATGTTCCAATGTCTTGTGATGTGTGAAAGTTACTAAAATTTTGTCATCTTTAATCTCTATTACCTATCAAATTAGTCTTAAATATAAATTCACTACACATAACAAGCTAAATGAGTGCCCCAAGAACAAGACTCTTTTAAGGTAGGGGAAAAGTGAACATATAGAGGTTAAAAGAAAATTAGAACATTATACCGGCATACGAGTTCAGATAAAGTAAAATGTCAGACCTCTAATGCGGTATCCGTGACAATATATTCCAGAACAGGCAAACCAAGTGAAGCTCGTGTTGCATCAGCGACTTGTAAGTGACGAACTCGAAGCTCTTCTTCTATTGCAGCATCAAGAACAAGACCAACCTTTGGTGTGTCACGAGTCCCACACATTCAGTTCATGAAGTACACAGAAGATGGCTGATGCTCTAAAGATAAAGGAAGTGCACTAGAACCTTATTTTGGTGAACAGGCTGCAGTGCCCATGAGCCTTCTGCAAACTGATCAAGAGCATGGCCTTCAACATATAACACATTAGGCATTGGCCAGTAGAGCATTGCTGCATTAAGAACCTGTTGAACAATGACATGTTAAATTATGCATCAGCATGTGTGATCATTGCAGAGTCAAAAAAGAAACATGCAACCAACAAATATAAGCACCCATGAACTGTTTCAGCAGATTGTTTTTTTTTTTTTTTTTTTTTTGGTAAGGTAAGATTAGTATTGACTTTTAACCAAAAAGAACTTTACAGCAAAGTGATCTCAGCACCAACAAAACTTGCACTCTTGGTGACAAACAAGTCATGAAGAGTGGAAGGGTGCCGAGAGTAAAAGGGGAAGGGGGGAAACCAAAACAGCGGCAACCCTTAAACAAGCTTTACAAAGAAAGATCTGACACCCCTGAAGAGAAAATAGAGGGATCGAGTCCCCAACTTCTTTGAATCCTCCTATTCCTTGGCGTGTCAGCCACATTGCTGAACATAATAACCTTGTCCTTCACAACTTTGATGAGATGCTTTTGCAGGGCAGGCACAAACAGAACTTGGCTCCTGAAGAGGATGTTGTTCCTTGTCTTCCAAATTAAATGACAAAGGGCCCCAAAGGCATACCGGGCAATACAATGACTGTTTCAACAGATTGTTCATCTGTAATAATATTCATTTATCTGACAATAACCAGTGAATCCAGTATTGCCGTTCAAGATTCACCCTGGACGTCAAGTAGAGGAGACACTTTACCAAAAATAAGTAATTCCTTCATTTTTTTTTTTTTAAATTTCCATGCTTTTCTTTCTTTGTGCCTGGACTCAATTCATACAATAGGTGCATGCTACCATACACTAGGAGTTTATCTTTGATTCACCTGCGCCTAACATATGAAATAGTCAATCCACTTAAACATATTGATTGATCCACACTATGGTTGTAATAAGGCAAGTAGATCTCAGAGTAGTTCTGAGTTGCAAATGACAGAGATGGCACTCATGTTCACAGTGGATTGTGCTACCCTTTAAGGGGAGAAAAACTGTCCCGTTGTCTTAGCAAGATCAAAAACTTCAGTTTAACTCCTTGTCCATTTTATGGGACGTCAAAAGCAGAGATTTAAAACAGATGCATAGCTTAAGTTGCCTCTGACAATTTCATAAGCTCCCATTCAAGTCCACCAGAATACAACCAGGCACACAAGAATTTCAGCTTGGCAATTCTGCAGCATTCTTCTTAATCAATTAATGTTCTTGATCAATCAACATATTTGCGACAGAAGTAAACTAGAGCAAAGAACAGAGCTACCATGAATGCTGAGCATCACCATGTGCACCCAAGAGCTGTTCACACACTCTCTTATACAATACATGGTGACCATAACCTCAAGAATAAACATAAGATAGAGAAGAAAATAAAGAGCTGTACATTGGGGTGAGAGATGAGGCAATCGACAACTGAAGAGAGAGTGCGGGCAACAGGCAAAGCATCACCGGCATATCCTCCAATGGACGCGCCAACCCCAGTGGGCACTATCATTACACTTGTATAATCTCTCTTCCACTGCACAGTACCAGCACTTCACGTTAATCAATTTACAGCCTCAAACAATCAAGAAAATCACAATAAGAACACCAAATTTAGCCCATTTAACTGATGGATGGTATGAAGCCATGCAGATTTCGCGTGGCTTTGTCGTAGATAGACGGGAATTGGGCACGAAACTGCCGCCACCGCCTATCGAAGGAAATGGCCGGCTAAGCCGCACAGCCATTTCTTCCACAGCTCAGATTGCTCTTCGTGGCTTTCTCTATTACTCCTTAGAGTAAGGCAGCTGATACCTCCGCTTGAAGTGATCTATCAACCGATCTCCTAATAAAAATAGACCGAATTAGCTTTGGCATAGGGGTCGTCCTAGTCTGTACATAAACAAAAAGCACTCCCCCCCAAAAAAAAAAAGAAAAACAAAAAACAAAAAAATCATTCCTTTGACATTCTTGCGGCTGGTTAGCAACACACTGTAGCCACTGTAGCCATACATACACCACCACAGAATCAAAGAAGAAACAAACTAGCCTGAGTAGAAGTAAACAAAAGAACCAAGAACAAGAGCAACCGCCATCTCCATTTCATCTACACGAGCTAATTCCGCCGCGAGTCCACCGAAATCGCACCGAAAAGCATCTAACGAACGTCTACGGCAAAACCCAGTTTCGAAGTCGCGAGATTTCTCCAGCCATCTTCTTTTCCGGGAGGGATAGCAGGCAGACAAAACACAAGACAGACCTCACAGAGAGAGAGAGAGAGAGAGAGACAGAGACAGAGACCTGAGCTTGGTTAGCGCTTCGCTAACTCTGTAAGGCTGGAGAGGCGATGGACAGAAGCGGCCGTGCCACGACGTATGCTGCGTTCCATGCGAGCTCGCGAGGGGGAGATGAAGGGGCGGAGGGCGAGAACAGGGGAGCGAACGTGCCTTGGCTGCCTCTCTGCTCTGCCTCTTCTCCTCTGTTCTAAATTCTCGGCGGTTTAAGATATCACGCTTTATCCTCGCGTAGACTTAGGTAACCCATGGTAACGCTTCTGTTTCTTCCAATTTCTATTCTTTTGTTCCCGGAATAAAAAAAGAATAGAAACCTATTTGGTAAAATATTTGTTAAAAACAATTTCTCTAATTTTTGTTCCCGCATTGTTCGGGAATAGTTTTGAGAAGCAAAAAAAAAAAGTTGCTTTTTGTTCTCGGGAATAATTTCTAGAAGTAGTGATTTTCTTTTTAATTTTTTTTTCTTGCCGCGACCATCGTCAATTGCCCGGAGCCACCGCCCACCGCCACCGCCGCCGGCCGCCGCCACCGATCGCCACCGCCCCCGGTCACCGTCGGTCGCCGCCATCGGCTGCCGTTCTTGCCGTCATCGTCGGCCAACGGCAAAAACAAAAAATGAATAAATATAAAAAAGAAATTGTTGCATTACCAAACGCATTTCTATTCTTTTTCTATTCCAAGAGTAAAAATTTTGTGTCGTTACCAAACGGGTTCTTTTACTTAGAAATTGTTCCGGATCAAAAATAGAAAAGAACTATTTCGAAAAAAAACTCTTCCCAGAAACATAAGCGTTGTCATGCGCGGCTTTTAAAGTCATAAACCCCAAGACCCAAACCACTTATATAAAAAAAAAAAAAGAAACGGCGACAAAAAAATGAATTAAAAAAAAAAACATAAACCCTAAACTTTTGACAAAAACCCCAAAATAAAAATGAGAAAATGCGAGGGATTTTTGTAAAAACGGTAAAACGATTTAGAAAATGATGTGAAAAATTAGTGAGGGAAAGGTCAAATCCAAACATGAAAAGGAACGGGAGAAGCCACAATGTAAGAATTCAACCATCGTGTGCTTTTTTGCTGACATGGACTTACTCGGAAACCATTATGACATTTCCAATTGAATTTTGGGTGATGAGAAGAGAGAAAGTATCCTCTTGGACAATTTTAGCAATTTAATATGTCTCTATTAACGTTATATGATTAAAAGAGGGTGCATCACACGCTACTGTAAACTGTTGATGATTACATAGACGTTTGCACCCATGTCTGCATTTTTCTTTGGCGATTTTGTCACGTTTGCGCCCATGTCTACATTTGAATATAGTTGAGGTGATTAATCGAAAAGGACAAAAAAAAAATAGATACTCGATTGTAAAACGGGGCAAAATATTAGGGTATTTGCAAGGCAATCATCCCAAAAGCATATAATTACCTCAACAACCAAGTATATTCTAGAAGGATATTAGTATTTTAGTAATTTGATTAGTTGAATTCGGGTTTAAGATTCTCGCTAGGTCAATCAAATCTCACAACCCTCTAAAATCTCTAGGATTTTATATTTTAGGTGTGTTTATTTTGTGGAAAATGAATAATTTAAAAATATTCTTATTTCGTAAATATGATTACTTATATTACTTGAAATAATTAGTCAAAAAAATATTTTCATTATCGACAACACTTTTTGTTTAAACATATTATTTCGTGGATAGTAAAACTATTTTTTATCTATTCATTTTTATAAACAATACAATCAATCATTTTCAAGAAAATCATTTTTTTAAATTACTGACTTTCCACAAAACAAGTAAAATGTTAGTCTTGGCAAATCGTTCAATTGAATTTCTATCTATTTACATGTTAATAGTAGTTCATTTATATGAAACTCATTTGTAGAAATTGGAATTTTTTAGCTAATGAAAAATTATATCTATAATATTGCTTTATATGATTAACTAATTATCGGCTACTTTATGGACACTAATTTGAACGCTACATACTATCAGAAAGTAAATACTACTTCCATACTTATCCTAACTAAGAATTTTTTTTTTTTTAGCGTTGATGCACAAGGATTTCACATATCTTTTCTCTTTTTCTCTTTGTATATTCCGACTTTTGCGACCCAAAAAACATACATATAATAGCCATCTCTTACACCAATTTGACACCGTTAGAATATCTAACCTAAAATTTTAAGTCAATATACATACATACATACATATATAGATATATACCTAGAGAGCAGATAAACTCAGGCCATGTAGTATACTTTTAACATCTCATCTCATGTGCAAAATAACATAACATAGTGTGGAATTTGACAAACATGAGACCACACGAACAAATAAATCAAGACAAAACCTAGCTCCAACACCATATTACAGTGTTCAACCCAAAGCCTTAAGCTAATAGTGGAGGAAGACTACATGTATATAGACATCATACGCATCTTGTAAATAGGTAATTTGAGATACTTTAATAGACATTTTTTTTTCGCTACTTTTTCTATTTACTTGGAGATGATCCATGCACATGTCCTCCATCGATGCATGCGGCCAAAATTGATCCTGCATGTTGCCATAGAATACATGTCAGTCATTTCTCCTTGGAAAATTGCAGAAAAGGTGGAACAAAATACTTGAAATTATAAAAAAAAAAGTTCTAAATTTATTGTACTTGTGCTAATTCAATAAGCAACATTTCAATTTGACTAATTTAGTCTTAAATTTTTGATAATTTGATAATTTAATTCTTCTAGCTAGTTTTGACTAGAAAATTACTGACATGGATACAAAGTGTCCTACATGACCAGCTGGTAGGTCAACATTAACTTGGACAATTTTTATAAATTTTTTTTTTTAATTCTTGATTTTATTTCTTTTTTATTTTTTTCCTTGTGAACTTGACAAGGGTTGCCGACCCTTGCTTGGGGTTAGCAAGTGTCAATTGACCATCACCTATGACTAGTGAGAGTTAACCGATCATCACCAATTATCCTACATGGCATTGCAAGTATTTACGTTAATGATTTCTTGCTAAAATTGCTGAAATGACCAAATTGGTAAATCATTAAAATAGTTAAGATAAAATTAGCTAAATTGAAATATTTATAATTAAATTGACACGAATCCAATAAGTTTAAAATTTTGATAATTTTTTAAAAAATATCAATTTAAGTTGTGTTTAACAATCAAGATAAAATTCAGGATATTATAAAATTTATTCTATTTTGTGCCTGATATTTGTTCAAAACAAGATAAAGTTGGATATAAGGGGGATATGGATATAATAAAATTATCCCATGGAGGATGTGAGATAAATATGGATAGGATTTGTAATATTTATAATAGAAAAATTAATTTTCTCAAATAAAAAACTCCTTAAATTAACAAAATTAAAATTATATTTCAATATAAATAATATTTTATTTTTTCAAAATGAAAATAATAATTTATTCATTTTAATATAATCTTATTTTTAATTATATATTTGAATTTAATCATATTTTTATAATATAATTTCAATATATAAATATATTTATTATATATTTTAGGCATTTTGGTATTTTAGGTATATTATATATTTACTATTTAACAAAATTTTATTAGAGAATGATGGAAGGGGAAGAAAGAAATAAAAAAAAATATTAATTTAAAAAAAAATTAAAAATTATTTAAAAAATAAAAAGGAAAATAAAAATAAAATATTAAATTAAATTAAAGTGGACAGGAGAATCGTGAGAGATTTTTACCATCTCTATTTGTAAAATTTTTGATTTTTCAAAATGTTTATACTAATATATTTTGCATATTTTATAATATAATTTCCAATTTTAGGTATATTATATATTTACTATTTAACAAAATTTTATTAGATATGTAAAAATGATGTGATGTAAATATCCTATTTGTAAAATTTTGATTTTATTATTGTAATCATCAAACAGAAGATATGATATAACAAAATTCCTGAATTTTATATTTTATCCTATTCAGTTCTATTCTAATTAGAATTTGGATAACCAAACATGATGCTTGGAAATAATCATGACAGAGAAATAAAGTCTCAAGAGTGAGTACAAGATTGGGGTTTCTAGTTTAGTGCTGACCTTGTCTTGGGCCTCTCTTTGGAGCGATATGTAGTGGGCCTTCTCTTCATTTGATGATTTTCAGAGGCCTCATCATTACGTTGTCCTCATGATCCAAGATCTGCCCATTTCAAGCACTACTTGTTATACCATAACATAAAGAAAATATTACTAAATTATTCGTTTTTTTTTTGGCGAAATCGACGGAGAATAAAACTAATATTCAATTTTTTTAGAATTGGACAGGACAAATCTGTCAGGATCCGGCATCATGTGAACTGTAGGCACGCCGACGCTCGCGATCCGCTGGACTCTGTCTACGCAGAATGCAAAGAGAATTCAGGAAAAAGCTTCGCAGCCACTCGTCGTGTCAGACTTGCGGTTGGGTACACCCCCGTGAGCCAAGTCAATCTACCTCCCCACTGCCCGAGGTCCGACCCGAATTTCAATGACATTTCCCCAACAATTTTCGACCTCGACTTTTTTTATTCCTCCTTCCTTGATAAATTGAAATATCTATATATAGAGAGAGGGGGAGACCCGCTAATGAATGATGAAAATGTGTGCCTATTAGGCCGACGGTCGCAAAAAGCACGCGTCCCGTTCGGAGCGGGTCTTACATTACCCGACGTGCCGATACTCGAATGATCACCCTCTACTTTTGTTCTTGATGTCGGATTCTATCCCTCTTTTCTCTAAAGTGATAATTCTAGACGTGTAATATAAAAAAGAGATGATGAAACATATTCTTCTTGAACTCGGCCTATCGTTCAACGTGATCTATAAGCTTTTAATTTGTTTAATTTAGTTTCTGAATTTTAGCCTAATGTTCAATGCAAATCATTTATTTTTTTTATACATATTCAATATATTTCCTAAACTATATTTAAATATTTAAAGTAATCTTTTTATTAATTCAAGATCATAGTCAACATTGAAAATTCATATAGTTTGAGGTCCGATGTATCAAAAATTCAGGGACAATATTGAATTAATTAAAAATTCAAGCAACACTGCACATTCAGCTAAAATTCAAAAATCACATTAAAATAATTAGAAATTCATAGACTACACTGTACATTGAATCAAAATTTATAAATCACATTGAATAAATTAAAATTTTAAGAATCATATAAGTCTAAAAACCGTCATTTTCCTTATTGAAAATTCTCGATTAGGACAATTTCAAAATATACGAGAGAAAAAGGAAATAAATGATGAGAAAATACGCGAATGGAAATGCTAGGCAGTAGATGTACTTACGTGGCAATGGTAGACGTAGCCGGGCTCCGCCGTGGCGTCGAACGGGTACGACGAATTCGAGTGGATGTACGAGAACCTAACCACGATCGTCGTCACGTATCCGGGAGTCATCTTGTACACGTTCTTCCACCCCTTCTCGTGGGGGGGCACCGCCAGCTTCTGGCCGCGCGCGTGCTCGGCCACCTGGCACCTCTCCGCGTCGTTCGATTTCGTCATGCAGTCCTTGAACTTCTCCAGGTCGAGCAGCTCCGTCTGATCCACCACCCGGAACAGCCCCAGGTGGATGTGCAGCGGGTGGTTGTCGTCCGTCAGGTTGATCACCCGCCACACCTCCGTCGACCCCTCCCGCGGCGTCTCCGTCGCCGGGTCGTCGTACGGCTTGGCGTTCAGGTAGAGGTGCGTCGGCTCGTCTGCGTCGGTCGTGTACTCGTACATCGCGATGTACCGCGTCCTCGCCGCCTCCGACGCGTCCGCCGCCGGGTACTCGACCAGCCGCTCCGGCACCCTCGACGGGTCGGCCTCCGGGTCCTTCTTGATGAGGAACTTCATGACCTTGCCGTTGGCCTCGTTGACCGGGTCGCCCGACGGGTACGGGTACACCGCGTCGTTGGCCAGGACGGCGTGGTCGGACTTCGACTTGGCGAAGTCGACCACCACGTCGAGGATCTCGGACGGCCCCACGAGGGTCGCGTTGGCCGCGACGGGCTCCGCGAGGTAGGCCGAGTCGGCCGCCACGACAACGAATTCCAGCCCGTTGGTGAAGAAGAAGTTGAAGAACCGGGCGTTGCTGGCGTTGATGATGCGGAACCGGTACTTGCGGCGGCGCACCACCATGTACGGCCACGCCTTGCCGTTCACGACGATCGCGTCGCCGAAGTACTCCGGCTGCCACTGCGGGTGTATGGAGGGGTTGTTCCCGGTGGAGTTCATGTAGATGGAGCCGTCCACGCGGAAGCTCCGGTCGAACACGACCAGCGGGCGGTCGAACTCGTCGCCGGCGGGGAGCCCGAGCGGCGACTCCACGCCGGGGTGGCGGATGATGTAGGCCCCGATCAGGCCGGCCAGGAGGTTGACCCGGGTCAACCCCATGGCGTGGTCGTGGTACCACAGGTTCCCGGGGTGCTGGCTGTTGTGGTAGTGGTACTTGGCCTTGGTCCACTTGGGCCCCCGCTCCCTGAAGCCGGCGGTGAACCACGAGTGCGAGTGGCCGTCGCTCTCCGGCTCGTCGATCCCGCCGTGGAGGTGAACCACGGTGGGGACGCCCATCCGGGTGCGCGGTACGGCGGTCGGGAGGGTCGGGTCCCACGGGAGGATGTGCTTCGAAGGGAGGTAGTTCTGCCACGTTACGCAGGTGCCGACGCCGTGGCGGGCCTCGATGGTGGGGCCCGGGACCGTGGCGGCGGCCCGGGAGGTGCCGAAGGCGAACACCGGGGTCGGAGGGACGTCCCGGTGGAATTTCTGAAAAAGGCAAAAGCAAACGTTTTTATGTGACAGGTCAAATCATAATTGTAAAAGATGAGGACCCGACAATATTAAATTATTGTATTCGTAACATGTAATTGGGGTTCTCCCACGAATTTATTGATCATTAATATCTTCAAAAAGCTTCCAGCCCATTAATTATTTAATTTAAATTAAACTTTATAGCAATATAAAATTCTAGTTGCTAGGACAGAATCGGCCAGGAGAGTGGAGAGTGGAGATGTCTAGAAAAGGTAACACAAGACATTGATTAACTAAAGATCAGAAGTCAGAAAGAATGATTATAATCTTGATTAAATACGCGACTAATGCTAATGATCAATTGAACCCGAACCAATTGCTTTTGGGATTGCGCTTCGTTTTCATATAATTCGCCGAATCTTCTCAATTTAAATAACAAATATGGGTGCATGAAAGATTCCTCTCTCTTCCAGCATATTGTAGAATTTGAGTCGAGTTAAATTTATGATCATGATTCGCCACTTTAGTTAAAGACATGTCCTAATCTTATCTTAATTAGAATGTTTGATATATATTAATATGTAAGAGCCATAGCAAAATGAAAATCTTTATTTGCTGACCACCGAGAATAAAAAATGAAAAGAAGTCAGTCTTTCACATGCGGTGCACTGAACGAGCCTTAGCCCGGTCTGGATTTTTGCTGGGGATATAAGTTTGAAGAGTTCATAGACCAAAATCACAAGTCTTATAGCTTGAGAAAATCTGAAATCTGATTGCGTGGGGGTGTGATGAAAGTGACAGGACAGCGTGTAGCCGAAGTTAGCAGCTATAAAAATGCGTTTCTTCGTCTCTTTCTCTTGTTTGCATCTGGAATTTCTTGCAGATTGACCCAAATGAACTGGAATCCATCGAAAACAAGATGGCTCTATGCAGAGAAAATCCGCCACTCTATGAATCGTGGAATGCCGACATAGAACATGATGAATCGGAGGAAACTCAAGAAGGGTATAATCTAACACCCAAGAGAGTTGCAGAGAGAGAGAGAGAGATGCAGGGAAGAAGATGAAGTGAAAGAGTGTGCTTTCTTGCTTACCCAGCGGGTCTCGTACATGCCGATATCCAGAGATTTGGGCTTAGGAACACCGTCCACGATGTCGAAACCTTGGACCCTGGGCATGTCGGGGAGCTTGTCCACGAACATCTCCAGCTTCGAGGTGTTGATGAGCCTGTCCTCTGCCCGAACACTGCTGCTCATCATGATGAGCAGCACGAAAAGCACTGTCCTCTTCCCTGGATCGACCACTCCGGGCATCATGCATATGCCCCCAACTCAGCCCTTCCACAGAGAGAGAGAGAGAGAGAGAGAGAGAGAGAGGAGGAAAAAGTGGTGAGAAAAATTGGTAGTCTTTAGCTTTTTTTTTTGGGCTGGGATCAGCTACTTATGATGGGGAAAATGGAACGAGTGCTTCTCATCTTTGGCACTCTTTCCTTTTGGCGTTGGTGGACTTTTTGGCTCCGTAAAAGGATATCAGGACATGCTCAAGAACTCTCGAGCGTGTGCACTGATTCTCCTCCTCTTCTTAATATATTCCATGTGCAACCCTGTCATATGTCTTTCCCTTTCTTCCTTTGTCCTAGTGTTGCTGTCATGTTCCGTTCGCTGGTTTGTCTGCTAATTGGAGAAGTCAATGATTCGGCCGACGGAGTGGGGTAATTAGACCGAGGGGACCGGAAGCGTCTAAACTTCATCGATTCTCAATGCTGGCTACTTTGTTCAGTCGGTTCACACGTCGAGCAAAACTTTTTAGAATGAATCGATATTTATATTGACGACATCCTAAATAAACATGACTCTGGAAATTCAAAGAGAGACGTCATACTTGGACTTTTCAACGGACTTTAGCTCAATTTTGAAGTAATAAGCCCTTTAATGCTCGAATGAAAATTAGGTTTTTCTTGTTGATTTGCGTTTAAATATGTCCGTGATTGACTAAATAAGCTTTCCTAAGTCCAATTTTAGTACTTGCTTGGTAGGCGCATGTGCTTCTGCCATCACTAAGTGGGTAGGGGAGACTCAAACTATAGTAAACAACTCAGGAAACAATGATGCCTAGCAGAGGACAAAAGAGAACCATGATTGAGTCCTAAGCCGCGGGCAGGCGCGCCACGGCGGGCAGCGGACCAATTAGAAGAAGGAAGAAGAAAAAAGAAATAAAATGACTTATTCAAAAATTGTTCAAGTAACTTTTTTCTATTTTTTTATTTATGTCCAAATCTATTCCCTAACCATTTTTCTATTATGAGGAATACAAAAATTATTTGATGTTATCAAACGAATTTTTATTCTTTTTTTTTTTAAATTCCGAGGAAAAAAAAAAAGGAACGTTACCAAACGGAGGCTTAAGTTTGGATTTATGCAAGGTACACCGTTAGTGCAAAATACTATTTTAATGTGAGAAGTCGTGAAATGGAAACTCTCCTCTATGCAATTACCAAAATTAAGAATTGCATAAGTGCTGGTGTTTGAATCTTGCTTGTATAACGATTCTTTTGCATCGTTGGTGTGTCAAACAAAAGTCTCGAAACTTGCCTAGTTCATAAAACAAATGGAAAAGTTCCTTTCGGACATTCCTTATCCTTCGCGTTCAAGTTGATTAGGATACTCTATGGAATTTTCATATCGCCTTTTTTTTTTTTTTGACGAAGACTAAAGCACTAAAGAAATAAACTGGTGATTGAAACTATACATATTGTCTCTCTCCAGATCTACTACTTTGCTTGGTCATAGTCAGTCTAGAATAGGTCCCAACGGGATAGTTATTCAACCTGGGGCGTTTCTCATCACAAGTCAAAGTTGTCTTGCCATCGGTGTAACAAACGGACTTAGAGATCTTAGTAGCTAGAGGAAAAGAAAATATAGAGCAACTCTCTTGAATAACCTCAATTATCTCGCATAATGGGGTTGAAGAAATTATAATCGCCATAAGAGTTACCAAAGTTACTAATGGGATAACTGTTTGGAAAGCTATATGCAAAAGAAGGTGAGAATCCTATATTTGAAATGAGTCTCTCTTTTCTATACATGTGAAATTTGGCGGGACCAATCCACAAGATTAAAACAACCTGCATCTACAAGAAGGAAAGCTTATTTGCCGAATGAACCGATAGAAAATGAAAAGGAAAATGGAGAAAATTTATTTTGTAAATTGCTTGATTGTATACAAATACATCGATCCATTTATAATGTAAGAATAAAAGTGAAAAAGTAAATAATATACAATGATTAATAAATTTCCTATTCACTAAATTAATCATATATTCTCTAAATCAATCATCCCGCAATTAGGATCAACGTCATGATCAGATCTTTGATAATATTCCCAACACGAACCAACGAGCATCACGCGGCATTTGTACCTCAGAGATGGGGAGACGTGACGCAACGGATAGTGTAGTACGAGCTTGACTTGAGATTGGTGAGAGATACAGTACATAAATTACTCTCATATTTCATAACTTGCTCCTCCCCTAATAGACTGAAAAAAAATGAAAGAACAAGAATTGCCGGAAACATACGAAACCGAAGTAGGTGAAACCAAAGACCAGCAAAACTTGGTGTTCTTCTTCTTTCATATGAGGACAAGGTACATTGTGGCTTTTTTCTATTACTAAAGCCCCATTTCCAACGTAAATCCGCTCTTGACTTGTTCGCAATTACAGAAATCTATATGGTGAGGAATCTTTGGTTTGTAGCCATCTCTTTGTCGTCACTCGAGAGTTTCTGGACTTCTCAGGTAAACATAGCTTTTAACTACGAGCTGGGTCCATATCATCTAGAAAGCATATAGAATCTCAATGTTTACCTGAGCGAAACGGACAACTACTTTGGTGAAATCTTGGACAACGTTGATTGATGCCGAGGCTTGCCATAGGCTTTATAAACCATTTAAATTGGACCCTTTTGAAACTAAGGTACTGAAAACTGTGAGAAGCTAACTTAACGATTATATGCCTTTGGATGAGAAGATAACTTCCAGAATATGTGGTTCTGATGCTGCTGATTAGAGGAAAAAACCTTTTTGCTTTCTGGAGTTCATGCGTTGAAAAGTCATGTTAGGATGGGGACTTTGCCTTTGCATCGAGCGTTGCTCAGTAAACGCCAAAACCTAGGAGCATGCTCGACTTCTGCTTCATTAAGTGCTAGGCTCCACGGGGTTTGGACATATTCCCAGACAACATGTGAGGGGGTGTTGACCTGTGAATGCCACCGTATGCAATGTAAGAACAGATTTAGAAATTAAAAAATATGTCTAGTCTTTCTAGAAGTGATGCGGGTCAACAACCATAAACGCATAGAAGAACCCGATCGATCCTTAGATTTGGTACTCAGTGCAAGTACCTGTCCATAGCAGCATGGAGTTTAAAAGAATCGAATCATGAAACTACGGTGACTAGTGAATGTTAAGGAATATGATTTGTACTTACTGTTAGCGTGTTTTTCTAATGATTTGAACTTTTGGGAAGAACGGCCTTTCTAGCAATGAAAATTCCAACCGAGATCTTTCTCGATTCCATATGGGTGATAGAGGAATGGCCACGCACACGCGTCTTTGATAAAAAAATCCGGTGGAAGAGGACCATAACTTTAGTCGGAAAAAGAGTTCCTGTTGTTGTTTTGTTTTTCTCCCGAATGTCCTCAATTTCTTTCATATAATACTTAGCAGATGCTTCCTGTCTGATCTCTTGCACAAGATGCGGAGAATGCACATACAAAAGTCCTTCCAAATGAAAACAATAGTTAAACCATTTCCCATCACCAAAGAGAAAAGTCTTTCGCACTATGAAAGTGGCCCATCGATCGATGGAATCATGTAAATGTGAACGAGCATTTTTTTTCCCCAGAAAGAAGAGAAAAAAAGATTGCTGTCGAACGATCTCAATCACCTTGAGAATGAAGTCCTGGAAATGGGGTCCCCCGCCCCACTACTACCTGCTTCTATTATTGTTCGGACCAGAAAAGCTTTCTCATTTTCTCTCAGGTAGAAAACTAGGCTTCAACTTTCCTAATAAGATATCTACACAGATATTTTCTTCTTAAGGCACATATAGCAGTCACCAAGGTCGCTGCCGCCACCACCGACTCCCGCTTTCGGTTCGTCTCTGATGCCCGTATCTTCTATAATCTGGAATACGATACATAAGAAAACCGTATACGTACACTTCCCTTTTCAAGCTATCACTTATCGTGTTTAGATTGAATATAGACACAGTACAAAACTTTGCTGTACTTTAATTCAAACTCATCCACAACCAGATGTAAAAGTGGACACAATATATATCTTTACACGTAGTGGGACCGGTCCAGAAGCTGTCGATTCAAATTAGCATGATTGGTCACTGGATTTTGTTTTCGCGGCAGTGCTCCTTATAACTTCAATTCATGATGAATGTCCATTCCACTTTGCATCTTTTCAGGTGAAATGATGGGAGCGAAAGGGATTTCTTGAGTAAGGTGATGATATATTTTTCTGTTCCTGTGCTTCATTGGCAGAAGGGGCTCAAAGTGGCCAGATCGAGATTGCTCTGTGGTTCTAGTCGTGGAAAGCACTTTGGGGATGTGGATTACAGATTAAGGATTCGTGCCATTCCTTGATTAGACCATAATGTTATCGCACTTGTGCTGGGTCTAGAAAAGATGGTCGCTAATGATGAAGAATCTTGGGCTAATTGTGAGAAGATTATGGCGAGAAAAAAGAGGCAAGTGATGATCTTCCAGTGTACTTGTGGTTGTGTATTAGGAGTGAGCAATTTCAAAGTCGACATAGGATTGATTCCCGAATTTTGAAACTTGAAATCAATCTTATGGATCTTGGAACCGACCCTAGACCGATCATGCCAGTGCAATTTGGTTCTAGGGTCGGTCAAGAGAGTTTATTGATTTTTTTTTTCATTTATTTTACTCCTTGAAAGTTCAAACTTACCCTTTCAAAGTGGCACACGATATTTAGAACCGTAATACTAAATAGCAAAATGGCAATAAGTAAAATATGGAGAAAAAAAAAATTAAAATCAATAGCAATGGGGAATTATACAACTCATCCCTTAGTCGAGCAAAACGAAAGCTAAAGCAATAATAACTATCTTTGCTTGCCAAAAAGCATGCAACATAAACACATGAATTATAGAATTAATTTCTCATTTATCCATAAAAAAGTGCTCTAAATTTTAATCACTTGAAAACAAAGCAAAAAACAAACATAACTAAAATGTGTTTAGTCTGGAGTTTGGGGTTAGTCTGATTCGGCATCTTGACCTTTAGATGACGTGGGCCTGAAGAAGGACAGGCCTTGTGACTTATTTAGTAAGACACGAAGTAGAATCGACTGGAGACGTGATTCTTCTTCTGAGCCACTTATATTTGTACCCTGTCGAGGTAAGGAACCATGGCATATATGTTTGGAATAGATTCCATTTTGAGATAGTTGAAACTGCATCTATTCAAAAGAAATGTTTCGGCCTCCGAAATCTGATTCAAATTCAATATAGCACCTATGGGTACATAAGAAATGTATGGATAGATGATTGAATCCTCAAACGCCCTGAAAATGCCATAGGTGTTTAGAAATGGTTGAAAATCTTTTTGATATATGTATTGATAAATTTTCGAGAGGGACCAAATTATTTTCTATGGGAATTGGATTGAACCAAACTGCACAATGCAGATCAAGGGTTGATTATTTGTGCATCTCTTAGGCATGTTTGATATTCTAATTGGGTGGTGAAAACCAAATACTTCACTCTTGATGAGATTAAACTTTTGGATAACCTTATTTAGTATGGACTTGAAGGACTCCCTTAAGCCATAATTTCATTTAAAACCTTTTTGATTACCTAATTAAGTGCTGAAAATTAAGAATTTCACACTTGATGGGATTAAGCTTGTTTGACAACCTTAATTTTCATTGACTTTAGAGACTCCACAGGCTTTTTGATACAACTATCCTGTGACAGTCATAGCTGTGATAATGAGTGATGTAGTTTTCATAAGGTGTTTGGGAGGCTCTTCACAGCAGCAACAATCTTAAAGCCGCATCTGCTTATAGCAACTTTTCAGAAGCTGTCTCGCATAATTTTGAGGTACTGTTACTCTAAAAACATGTGACACCAAAAACACAGCCATTGCACTTCATAGAACGACGGCATTGTAGTATAGCTTCAATTAAGCCATGGCCTCACCAAAACAATAAGTCTAAATTTCACTATTCTTTGGATTCCTTAGAATTTATTTTTCTTGTTCTTGAGATATCAAGATGCCAATGTTTTGGGACATCTTATGTAGTAAGAAAGAAAGGGGCAGTTTAATTAATACATTAGAAAAAATAATCGATCCCAATCATAATATGCCAAATATGTTGCTCAAACCTACCAATGACGATTATTGATCTATGTTTGGTAAGAAATTGATCATATTCGGCTATGAGTTTTCAATTATCATCAAATAACTTTTTAATTATATATGCAACGGTCAAGACCATCAACATTTAATATGCAGTACATAAATTTTCGGCGCTATTAAACGGACCTTAGTAGTGATGTAAAATTAATGAATTTAATCAACCATTCAAGAAATGTGATAATGAAGATGGGCCTAACTCTTTGATCTACACATGCTCAAATAGTGAACCGGTCCAAAAGGTTATATAGTCCAATGGGCCTAATAAAGTGTAATTATTCCTAAGAAGCTAGCTCAGCTCAATAGTGATTTCTTTTTATTGCACTGAGTTGAAATAAAACAAAGCCACGTCATTTCATCCCTAGTGGAAATCGACGTTTCTCCTTTTCATAGCAATTTTCCCTCCACGCGCAATAGTCATCCAAATGCATAATGCTTATCCAATCAACGTAAAATCCCCTAATTACTACTCGATCATGAACTTACGTGACCAAATTATTACAATGCAGGCATTTAGATACATTGCACCATCGAAACTAGCGCCGTTCGTCGAATTTATACACGAGTTTTACCATATCTAGCTGATACCATATATACCCCAAATGCTTACGCTGGTCTGAGTAATGATTTCTCTTTCTTTGATATCTTGATTGATCTAATCGAGATTCGCAATGTGTTACATTCCTGCTATTTTTATGAGAGCAAAAACTACATGAAGCCTATCCCCACAAGCTTCATTTTTACACAATCGTTTTCCTTATTTCTTTTCTAGTTCTCAAGCCTTCCCAAATCGGTTCTCCAATTAAATAAGCTAGCTACAAATGGTACAAATCGCTCAAACACTCTTAAGGATAAATACCCATTAACTAATTACGTTATAAGGCGATTCACCTATAGAATTGGGGCACTCATGTGACCCATGCAAGCTACGTGGCAATACATGGATTGTAATTGATACGCCATTTGAAAGCGATTGCCAAATCAATTGCCATCTAATCCAAATTAATTTAATCCTCTCCTCTTCCATGCATGGCGAATGCAGAATGCTTGATTGATATGTTATGGGTCTAGAAAGATAATCACCGTTAATCAAATCAAGTATATTTATACATCATGGATGGTTGAGGCTTCAATGAATATAGTGTAGTTCAAACCACGTCGATAGAGATAACAATGTTCAACGACCTCTTTCCACACATCTTTCCCTTTCTTTCACTATATGTATACACATCTCTTCTATCATCCTGTAATCCTTCACACTTCACAAGCCATATAATTATCTTATGCTCGCTCACGCCTTAGTCACTCTCTTGCTCGGCTCTCAGGTGAAAGGGGAGTAAGGCTTCAATAAAGATAGTGGGGTCTAACCATCTCAATGGAGATGTCATTGTCCAACGACCTCTTTACACATACATCTTCCTTTTCCTTTCACTATAAAAATTACACATCATTTATCATGGGTTTGTGTAGGCGATTTTAATGAAATCATTTATCATTGGAAAAAAGTAGGAAAAAGACCAGCTGACTCTCATCGCTTATTTTCTTTTCGAGCTGTTTTGAATGATTGTTCTCTAATGGAAATAGATAGTAAGGGTTGTGCCTTCACATGGATGAATAACCGAGAAGGGGATAATTCCATAAAGGAATGTCTGGATCAAGTGCTGTGTACTATGGATTGGCACCTAATGTTTCTTGATGCTGAGGTTTTTGCTCTATCTGCTGTGGGTTCTGATCACAGTCCATTATTATTAAACACTACAACACCTACTGGAAAATGACAGCGACCTTTTATGTTTGAAGCCTTTTGGAACCAGGACCATGAGTGTCGTGAGGTCATTGTCACATCATGGAACAGATCAGGTAAAGGATTCTGACCTCTTGCATAAATTATGGGCTGTTTCTATTGCTTTAGCTAAGTGAAGTTGAAAGAAATTTTCGAATAACCACCTTAAAGTAGCAGCTTTGCAACAATAGCTACAACGCCTCATCAACCAACCACATAGCTACTATGACAAATTGACAGCAACAAAATTGAAAGAGGAGATCCAACAGGTGTGACAACAAAAAGAACAATATTGCGCAATGCGTTCAAGATCAATTCGTTAAAATGGGGAGATAAGAATACCAAATTCTTTCATGCTACTACCATACAAAGATGACAAAGGAATAAAATTAGTATGCTGCAGGACGACAACCAAAATTGGGTGCGGGACCCTAGGCAGTTAAAAGAGATGACGTCCACCTTCTTTTCAAGCTTATATACAACAGTGGGTAGTCGAAACTATGGACCTATATTAGACCAATGCCCATGTGTTGTCACAATGGAGATGAATGAAGTATTAACAGCTATGGTCACTCGTGAGGAGGTTTATCAAGCCACTTTTCAGTTAGGGACTACCAAAGCCCCAGGCCCAGATGGTCTAAATGGCCTTTTATATATATATCAAAATCACAGGGATATCATAAAGGACGATCTCTTTACAGCAGTGCAAAACTTTTTATATTAGGGAATTTGCCCCCCACTCTAAATAGGACCATTATCTCTTTGATCCCCAAAACCCCACGCCCAAAACGTTTGGATTTGGATTAGTACTGCCCTATTAGCCTTTGTAATTATGCTTATAAAATTATTTCCAAGGTGATTGCTACTTGAAACCTATGCTACCGAATCTGATTTCTAAGGAACAGTGTGCCTTTGTGGGTGGTCGGCAAATACAAGATAATATTTTAATAGTCCAGGAGGTTCTTCATCAGATCAAGATAAGGAAACGAAAGTGACATTTCTAGGCAGTTCTTAAAATGGACATGCAAAAGGTGTATGATAGGGTGGAATGTGATTTTCTTCAAGATTATTTATTTAAATTAGGATTCCATTCCACTTGGATTCGGTGGGTGATGTAGTGCATAACGACAACATCTTTCAGTGTAAAATTTAATGGCGAACAGCTATAGTATTTCCATCCTACCGGGGGTCTTTGGCAGGGCAATTCTCTATCCCCATATATTTTCATCTTGCTGTCAAATATCTTATCTTACCTTATTAACCAAGCTGTTAACATGGGACACCTCAAGGGTATCAAGTTGAACAGGTGGTGTCCTACTCTATTCCATATGTTTTTCGCTGATGATGCAATTTTCTTTCTAGATGGTACTGTTCAAGAATGTCAGAATCTAGCAAATATCTTAAATCAATATTGTTTAGCTATAGGGCAAGAGGTTAACCGTAACAAATCTGGAATTTTTCTCAGTAAAACTTGCGTTGCTAGATTACAGGAAAATCTGGCAAGAGAGTTTAGAGCACCAGTGCTACAAAGGATGTATTTGGAAATACCATCTGATTGGGGCGTTCCAAAAAGGATATGTTTTCCTGGATTTTGGGGAGAGTTCATGCAAATTTGGAAGGCTAGAAAGAAAATCTAATTTCAAAGGGTGGAAAGGAGATCCTTCTTAAGACTGTAATGTAGACAATACCATAATACACCATGTCTATCTTTAAACTCCTTGTGTCCCTTTGCAAATCCATTGAACAAAGAATTGCAAGGTTTTGATGGTAGAATGACAGTTGCAAATCAAGAATTCATTGGTAGAATTGGGAAGTTCTAAAAAGTAGAAAGGAAGCTGGTGGTTTAGGATTTCGTGATCTTATAAATTTTAACAAAGCCATGCTTGGGAAACAAGCATGATGTTTACTCCATCAGCCACTATCTCTATGGAGTAAACTTTTTAAAGGACTTTACTTCCATGCAAAGAACTTCTGGTGCGCAGAAAAAGGCCCTCGACCATCATGGGGTTGGCAAAGCCTTCTGCTTGGAAGAGATGCGATATTACCCAATATTAGATGGTCAGTTGGAGATGGGCATTTGATCAACATATGTGAAGATAGGTGGTTACCTATCGGGATATTAGGTGGACCTACAGCTAATGACAAACCTCAAATGGTGGCTGACCTCATCGATCAAGACCACAACACTTGGAATGTTCCTCTTCTAAACAGGTTTTGAGACAATCAGGTCATAGCCGAGATCATTACCATTCAAGTAAGACCCAACTATGCCAAGGATAAACTCATCTGGACTGCCACAAAACATGGCCAGTACACTGTAAAGAGTGCTTACCATGCTCTCACACATACATCAACCAACTAGACATGCAAGAGGGCTTCCACATCATATCAGAATCCTAAACTGTTATGGAGGAAAATCTAGATAATGTAGACTGCCCCAAAAATTCGCACATTCCTATGGTCGCTATACCACAATGCATTATCAACCAGAGCAAACTTATATCAAAGACACATCACCACAGATCCAACTTGTACTCTATGCAATCAACAAGCGCCAGAAACCCTAGAACATCTATTTTTACGCTGTCCATGGACTTAGTGAATCTGGTCTCATCCTCAAATCAATATTCATATCTTACCTCAAGCAATACAAAGAATCGATGCTTGGCTCATAGAGAAGGTTCGAACACAGTAACTATTACCTGGTTTAGAGACCATCGCGATCGTTCTATGGCAAATCTGGTGAGCTCGTAACAGTTTTATCTTCCGTTGTGAGAGTCTCGACCCAATACACATGGTAGAGGCAGTGTTAGCTTAGACCCATGTTGCTCGGCTATCTACTCGAACCTAGACTAGCAAAGGAAGATCAATCTTGAACCAAGAATATCTTTGGAGGCCACGAGATCAGGGCATCCTGAAGGTCAATATAGATGGAGCACATCAGCCAGGCAACAAGGAAGGAACTATGGCCTGTATTTGCCGTGATCATCATGGAAAACTTACTGATGGCTTCTCCAGACGATTCCTTGCTTGTTCGGCCTTGCAATCGGAGATCCAAGCACTTTCTTTCACTCTCCAGTACTTGCTTCAGCAAGGTTTCAATCTTGCAGATTTGCTGATTGAATCGGATTGTCTCATCCTCGTCGACACGATGAACAAACGTAGAGAGCTGCCATGGGAGGAGTGTCCCCTGTTTACAGCAGCTGCCGTTCTATTTTCTAATTTCTCTAATCTCAGCCTTCGGCATTGTAGAAGAGAAGCCAATGTTGCCGCTGATTGGGCTGCCAAGGCCCATAGTCGTGAAGACTTAACCCACAACTGGGCCGTCTCTCCTCCTTTTTATCTGCTCGACCTTGTATGTGCTGATGCACTAGCCTCGGGTCGTACAAGTTATCTCACTTGAATATATAGTTCTTCTATTTCGACCAATATATATAAATACACATCTCTTCTGTCTTCCACAATCACCTCTCTCTTCTCAACAGCCTACGCAGTGCGGCACCCTCCGCATCACGTTTAATGCCTTCAATAGGTTGCAGAAGGAATAGTGCGACAATAAATCCAAACTGACCATATCGTGAATTCTACTACTCTCTTGCTAAAAATGGTTTTCCTTTGGGTCTTTTATATATGTTTTTTCTTTCCCGGACAAGCAGAGCGTCAACTGTACAGGGATTCACCAAGACTTGATTCGAGTGCTACGCATTTTCTTATTTGGCCCCTTCGTTTTTTTCTTGGGAAGAATCAACTGAGTATCGTATGTTTGAGAATGGCTTTGTCTTCGGTGTATATAATTTGGGACAGAGGAGAATGGTGTTGACATTTCTGGAAAACCCTCGGGATTCCACGTTTTTCCAATTTGGTATTGATTAGCCATAAGTACACCATCATGCCATTTTTCTAATAGAAACTATTTTGTTTTAACATTTCATCCTTTTGGAAGATTGGCCTGGATGATTAACCCGTTTGGTTGGGCTTTCCCAAGGGGCTTTCGGCCCCGAAAGCCCATTAGGGAAAATATTTGGTGTTTAGCAACTATTTTCAAAAGCTACTTGGCCAAATGTCAACATTCCCAATGCTGAAAGCCTAATGCTGAGGAGGACCAGCTTTGAGCATTGGGCATTTTGGAAATGCTTCGTTCACTGTTCATCGATTAATGTTCATCTTCTTCCTCCTCCTTCTCGTTGTCGACTCTTTTTGTTCTTCGTCTTCCCCGCCGTCGAGAGTTCGGCTTTCTCGGTAGCCGCCATCGCTGCGTGGGGTCCCACATCCCCGGTGACCACCGCCCTGGTGGCGGGACCCGCGACCCCGAGGCGGTGTCGCCCGGGTCACGCGAACCCGGCGACGCCGCCCGAGGTCGTGCGCCGTGTGACCCCGGCGAGGTGTCGCTTGGGTTTGCTACGCAACCTCGGGCGGATGCGCGACCTCGGGCGGTGTCGCCCGAGGTCGCGCGGTGAACCCAGCGACGCCCGCCTAGGTCGCGCGGACCCAAATCTGTCGCCGGCGAGGCCCGGCGAGTGCGCCGAGGTCGCGCGACCTCGGGCACTGCAGTCGGCGGCTAGATCTAGGTTCCCTAGACCTTGGCCGGCCTCGCCGGCGGCCGTCGGTCGCCGATGGTTGGCCCGCCATTGATCGGAGTTTCGATGGATTTTTTTTTTTAAAATAATAAAAGCCCTTTGAAATGTGGGGTTTACCAAACGGTATTTACACCATAGTCACTTTCCAATGCCCAATTTGCCAAATGTCCAAGCATTCCTGAAAACTCATTTACCCCAAAGATATTTGCATTTGGCCAAAGACATTCCCCCAAAGCCAAACCAAACGGGCCCGATATGTAGAAACTCACGCCGAGCATTATTGATTATCGATTTTGAAAGGACATGTCGAATAAATAAATTTAAGCTGTGCTTTTCATAGCTGATCGATCATGATGACCTTTATGCCATCAAAGTTTTAGATAAGTACGTTGACTTGGCTGTTGATTAAGAGGAACTAATTAATTGTATGGCTATATTAGAACATAAATATATTAGATCTATATTTAGATATCTCTAGTATCTCCATGATTAATTTCTTTATGTTCTAAATTTAGGGTGTGTTTATTTCTCGAAAAAGAATGATTTAAAAAGTATTTTTCTAAGATTGATCGATTATATAGCTTAGAAAAATGAATTAAAGAAAAATATTTTCATCGCATACGATAATATTTAAACATAAATTATTGTTGATAATGAAAAAAAAAAACATTAACTAATATTTTGAGCAATACAAATGATCATTTAAAAAAAAATTCCAAAAGATTCATTGTTAGGAAAACAGATGGAGCCCTACTTGATCTAGTAAATTTTAGAATTAATACCACCAATATATATATATATATTATGACACAAAAAAAAAAGTTGGGGTTATTTGTGTCAATGGGCAAGTTTAGGATTTTGGGTAATACAAAAAAAAAGTTTAGGATATTTATATCGTAGTGGGTATGGTTTTGAGGGCATTTTTTGTGTGTGATATTTGACCTAAATTTTATTGGTAAAAGAGTCTACGTTTCCACAGATATCTCCATGTTTGAATTTTCATATCCTATTTGAAAAAAATTCTACTTCTCATCCATATATTTACATAAATTTCTATCAACTCCCTAAATTTTTTATTTTTCTACTCATTATGTATCTCTACCAAATGTAGCTGGTTTTAAATTTTCACCAGTTATTTTTCAATTTTATCACACGGGACCCTTACTTGTGATTATTAATTAATGAACTTAATCGGCCAATACATGAAATGTGGCAACGAAGATGGGCCCAACTCTTTTGATTTGGACCTGCTCAAATAGGCGAGCCGACCCAAAATGTTATAGTCCAATGGGCCGAATAAAGTGTTAAATATTTCCTAGGAAGCTAGCTCAGATCAATGGTCTTTTTTTTTTTTTTTTTTTTTTTTTGGGTTATTGGACTGGGCTGAAAGAAACAAAACCACGTTGGTTCATCCCTAGTAGAAATCTACGTTTCTCCCTTTCATAGCAATTTCTCCCCACGTGCAATAATCATCCAAATGGATAATGCTTATCCATTGTAGAGTTTTCTTCTCCTAATTCCATGGGAGTCTTCGAATCCAAACCCTAAAAACCCACTGTCATTCGTAATCCCCTGTCCTCCGAATGTAGCGATTCCTTGCCCCTGCCATGGGTACCAAGCACCCAAACCCTAAAAACCCTTATAGCCTGTACCATCTTCATGAAGCAGCATTTGCCTAAATATAACCTTCTCGGAGCTCCCTTCAATCGCCCCCTTCCCAAAGCTACAAAGCCACGACAGAGCAATTCTGAAGAAAATCCTCAACCCTAGCTGAAGCTTATGGCAGCAATCATCGATTTTTCCAATCCTATTTTCAATAAATTGAGACGGGCGTTTCGTTGGCGCGCATATAGTTGCTTTTGCTCAGTCGCCCACTCATGTGAAAACTAGTCTATCGGGTGAAAGTGTTAAAATTTCTAATGCATCGGACTCGAGAATTTGGCCAGGGAGCGACGGCACTCGGCCAGAAATTTGAGTGCGCGAGACATTACGGCACGATTAAGATCGATTAAAGATCGGGGAATGGAGTCGACTCGACGGAGGCATGTGATCGGGTGTGGGTGATTTCCACCGAGATCGCACAATTCATGTCATTCGGCCTTGGACTTGGCTTTATCGATTGGAGTGCCTTGTGTTCGTATTTGAAGCCCAGATTGCGACAGCCCAGAAAGTCGCCGTGTTTCAAAGATGTACATTTGTATGGTGATCAACCACAAAAATAAACGCATAAAAAGTCTAAAGCGCTACCCTGCAGTGGCCAGTCATTACCAGATCTGTACAAAAGTTGAAATTAAGTGAATTGCATAGAATCGTAAATCGAACGAGTCACAAATCATTTCAAGATCATGAATCATCTGAAGATTTTTCATGAAGCCAAATTGCTTTGGGCAAATTAATCGTTAACGCTAATTTGGCTCGAGAAATTAGTGGGCCCGCTTGTCACGCTTACTGGGACTTTCTGGCTTCTATAGGTAGTGAAGATGTACTTTTTTAAAGTGTGGTGGCATACTGGATTAATTTTATGGGCAATTGGGGAAGCTAACGGAAGAGAATTGAATGGAATTGGAAATTAGTGTAAAAACAAGAATTGGACGCCGGCGGAAAGAATTCTGTGGGTGGAAAAGGTTGTGAGAGGTTTGGGGATAGTGGGGTATGGCATCACTACGATGATGATGTCGCTGGTGGGCCGTTGTGTGGGATTAAAGAAAGAGAAAAAGAAAATAAAAAGAGGCCCCCCCTTCTTCTCTCTCCTCCCTCTTGTCTCCTTCTCCCTTCCGTTGGTTTCTCCTCCATCTTCTTTGTGCGAAAGACCAGAAAATTGCAGAGGAAGAAGCCGAAGCAGTCCCTCGCCGTCCGCCTCCTTCGCCGCTCGTCGCTCGCCGCCGGTGCCGTCGTTGTCGCCGCCGCTCGCGCGCGCAGCCGTGCGTTCGCTCACCGTCGGAGCCTTCTCTCCATCTTCGTTTGCTGCTCGAGATCCCAGATCTGGGATGGACGCCGAAGCAGCACCGTCGGAGCAGCCGCACGCCTCCGCCAGTCGCCGCTCATCGTCTCGCGCTCCGCCGTTGCCCGCGCTCGCCCGCGCTTGGCCGACGCCCAGCTGCGTCTCAGTCTCGGTTCGTGGGTTCCGGGAGCTGCCGGAGCTCGTCCCCGCCGCCGTGAGCCGCCGTGCGCCCCCGCCTCAGCTCGCCGGAAGTCCCTCGGCCCATCTCGGCCCTCGTGCGCCTCAATCGGCGCCGGATCCGCCTCTTTCGGCCCCAAATCAGCAGCTGCGAAAAAAATGGGTATGACAGCCCCTTCGTGGGCCGTTTTGGCCGCCTTCCAGGCGGATGTCGGCCGCTTTGAGAAGTCGATCCCCGCGTCGTCCCCGTCGTTTTGGTTCGCTCGGCCGGCCCAATCCGGTGAGTTTAGCTCACTAAACCTCGACTTAGAGTTAATTATGCTTATGTTTAGTTTAAATTCTGGCATTATTAGGTTGTTAGTTTAGGTTAATTAGAGTAGACTTGATTAAGGTTGTGGTTTAATTTAAGTGTCTTTAATTAAGGGTAAGTAGGTTTATTTAAAAATAAGCCTTGATTTGACATAAATGAATTTACTTTTGATTTATTTAAATGTCTCGAAATTATTATATAATTTAATAATATATTTTATTCGAAATTAATAAAATATTATTATTTAATTATTTTCGGAATAAATTAAATTATTTATTAAATTAGAAAATTTTGTCGGACCTTAAATTCTCAGAATTTCGTGCCGGTCGTTGTTGTGTAGTCGGATTTTGAAATTGATGATTGGATATTATAAATTGAGTGTGGATTTCGAAAACTATGGATATTATTATTTAATTATTTCGGAATAAATTTAATTATTTATTAAATTCTAAAATTTTCATTGGGGCCTTATTTGCTCAATTTACGTGCCGATCGTTCTTTGTGCATTTAATTTGAAATTGATGATTGGTTGTGATGAATTGAGTGTGATTGTGATTTATAGGGATTCTTTATGAAATCCTGGTGTAGAAATTGATGGGAGATTTCTTTGTGATTGGACTACCTATTAGAGTCGTGCCCAATGAAGCCGTGTCTACCACCTGGAAGGTCGTGCGATGAGCGTGGAAACCACCCACAAGAGGTCGTGCGGATGAGGCCGTGAAATACCACTGTCAGAGGTCGTGTCCGGAGAGGGGCCGTGATAAACCACCTGTGAAGGTCGTGCTCAAAGAGGCTGTGATAAACCACCTCCGAGGTCGTGCTCAGAGAGGCGAGTAAAGCCACCTTGAAAGGTGGGTGCCTGGATGAGGCGTGAAAACCACCTACGAAATTAGAGGTTGGCCTGGGGAAGTAGAATTGCCAAATTCTGTTAAGGTCGCGCCAAGTGGGCGTGATGCCACGCGATTTAAATTTCAGAGTAGGGTCAGTGTTGAGAGCAATGATTGATTTGCTAGAATGATATGTAATCGTAGAGTCGATTGATCGCCGAGACGCATCAGTGGTTGAGCGGTTTTGATAATGTGGATTGCCATGGTTGTTTGGTTATCATAATTGCACGTGGTTGGTTTTTATATAAATTGTGCTAACCACGAGATAAAGGGCTGAGGCGAGTAAGTCTTCGTGATGTGGCTATGCCACGGGCGTATTTTCTTTCTAATAGGGGTTTTAGGGTTGAACTTGCCGAGACATCGTCTCATCCTTGTGGGATTAAAATTTCGGGTCCTGGTAGACGGGGAGCGCCGAGATAGCTTTGGTTGGCCTTGAGGAGTTGCGGGGTGAAGTCATAAGGGTTGGAGGCGTGTCCTGCTAGTTGGTTGTAGGATAGTCCCCTTTTTCGAGGCTGGGTCTATTTGGTAGAAAGTCCGAAGTGTTGTATTTAAACCCCCACTTTGTGTTTGTAAATGGGTGTTTGGTATTGTGATTGATTGCCTCGCTTTTCTATCCCGAGTTAAATGTTGTCGGGGGGATTTGTTTAAACGTGATGCGTAAAGAAATGAATGGGTCGGCGACATATCCGGATGTCGCATTTTTGATCGATCGCGGTGGGATGTGCGCGCTCGGGGTTCGGGCGTGACATCCTCGTTTAAGTGGTTATCGAGCATGGTGCATTGTATGGAGTGATAAAGTGCGATGAGTCATGGGATAGTTAGTAGGAAGGCTTTTAATATCTTTGATGCATGTGGTTGATAAAATTTGCTTGGTAGCTTGTTTGTGGGGTCACTCAAATTCTAACCGATGTTGGAATCGAACGAGGCATCGATAAAGAGCTCTCAGGATGAGTGACCGGAGTGGAGGACTCCTTGGAAGAGGTCGATAGGACTGTACCTCGGGGTAGGATGTTGTGACAGTTGGTCAAAAATGGTAGAGCGCGAGCTTAGTCCGGCGTGTGTGTGAGTACCGTGAGCCGTGAGAGTGTGCGGCACTGATCCTAGGTTTAATGGGATCGTTAAGGCGCTAGTGTTCCTTGGAAGCTTGTTGGGTCGGTGAGCTCGGGGCCAGCCTGTTGTCGTTGTCATTGTTTTTCTACCTTGCCAATATGGTGACCGTTGTTATTGCCACGCCCGGCTGAGCCTAATTGGAGTTGTGATCGAGGGATCAAGTCTTCATTATCCGAGCCGAGTTTGGTTTAGGCAGAGATGAAAAAATCGGTTGGGGAGAAAGGCCGATGTCAAAAGAAAGATGCCTGTTTCACCCAACCTAGGAAGAGTAGAGTTGGAAGGTTAGTGCTCAACTCGATCGATCGTGTGGGTAATGCAGCCAGAAAAGACATGGATGCCGTTCAGGTCTTTGTAAGAGGAAAGGACTTGTTAGGGTGTCGCCCGGTAAAGCCATTTGATCAAAGATGGCTCGATAGATGGATGGAACCATAGTTGTTTTGATCTGCAGCCATTGATGATGTAATGTAGGAAACATGCCCGGGACATTTAATGGGGTACTCGAATAGACCCCACGATGTAAGGAAAGGGTGCATGATGTTCCTTGATGGGAAGTAGATGACTCACCGATGGTGTGCCGAAGCTCAGGAAAGAGGCTTCAATCACCCTCTGGGGGCTGTCGCAGTAAAAGTGGAGCGTGAGCCAATGTGGAACACGGCTACCGAGCTAAGAAACGTTCGTGTAAAGTTCAGAGGAGTGTGGCACTGCCATCGATGTAACGCCACTCAGGGATGGCGGAAAAGAATAATAATGCATGACCATGCATTACCAAAGTGGAAAATGTTCTCTTGAGGGAATTTTTAATGTAAGAAGGGGCAGCTTAATTTTCATGGAAGTTGCAGATCTCGTTGCGGGTAATAAAGTGATAGAAAGATGGATCTCTTGGCTATAATTGTATATCGATTGGTTTGCTTTTAATGTATGACTGAAGTCATTTATAAAAGGTTTGGCTCGAGAGCTTTCTTATTATGAATCATTAGCGTGATATAATTTAGTTTGTTCGTTAGCGTGTGAAAGTTTTGAATCAGCGAAAGTTGAAAGAGGAACTTCAACCCTTGTTGTTCGTCAGAAGGTGACCTGGTTATGGTTGTTGGTTACCAAATATGCGGCAAGCTGTAATAGATGCGTCGATTGAGAAGCCGAGATATGAGAAACTTAGCCATGGTACGAAGTTTTTCGAGGTGTGTCGGGAAGAATTGCTAAGTCTGTGTCGAAGAGACATAGAGTTGCGATTGAATCGGCAGCGGAACGAGCCAGTCCACAAGATGCTGCGGGGATGGTGTTACACGAGTTAAAAGGGTGAAGGTGTAGATGCGAGAAGTATTGGATGAGGGATTCATACTTTCAGTGCATAACCTTGGGAAACGCCGGTTACGTACATGAAGGAGAAATGTGGTTCGTTGTGGTTGTGTATCGATATTCCTGAGATCATTGGAAGTCGGGGTATCATCAATTGCAGATCGTGAAGAAAGACACACTGGGTTAAAGATCTCGTACTGGATATGGCGCTTATGAGTTCATTGTAATACCAAGTGGTGTGACGAACACCCCGCTTGTTTGTTTGGTCCCTAAGGAGCGTAATGTTTGGGCGGTACCGAATCAAGCCAGATCATGTTCACTGGGTTATCCTAAGCAGGTTGAAAGAGTGCCGAGGAGACTAGATCTGTTTGGGGATGATACTGTGACTTCTTGAGTACTTTGGATTTTACGACAAGCCGAGCAGATGCGAGTTTTCTGGGGATGACGTCAGGTTACGTTCCTAGGTCACATGTGATTTCGAGCGAAGAAATCTCCGTAGACCTCATCCAAGATCGAGCAATGCAATACTACGAGATTGACGACAAGAATGAGACTGAAGTTCGGGGGATTACAGGATATTTCTGCATTCGTAAAAGGGTTTTCAAGGCAATGCTACCATCTCAAGACTTCTAAGGAAGTAAGAAAAGTTCGTGTGGACGGATGAGTGCGAGCGTAGTTTTCGGAGTGGCCTAAGAGGAGGCTAACTACCGCACCCCGGGTGCCGACCATTCCATCTCATTCCAAAGTTATGAGGTCCGCAATGACGTGTCGTTTAAAGGATTCGCCGTTTGTTGATGCAAAGATGATGTAGTTATCATGACATGCGTCCCGTCGGCCGAGGCCTGCTGAGTTGAATATGAGATGACATCACCGGATGGAACTCATTAAGGATTATGACCATGATATTTGTATCACCTCGGAAAGGTGAGAAGTCGCAGATGCACCGAGTCGAGAGTCCTTAGTTGCATACTGTACTCAAGGATTTGATCTTAATCAGAAAGTTCAAGTCTTAACAGAAAGGCCTGAGTGTTATGACTATCCTGTAATTGAGCCGAGAGTACGAGATCGAATCAAAGCGCTTCAAAGGGGACTTATTCGAAATTTGTGAGGATTCTATAAAAGAATGCACGAGAGAGAGGTTGATTTTCGTATTTTCATTTACGTAACCTAAGGTCTCCGAGGACGATTGTACGTAATTGAGAATGAGATTAAAGAATAAATCTATGGGAAGCTCATCATAAAGAATCCTCAAATGTTGTCCAGACAAAGAAGAAGATAAGTCAAAATCTACATCATCAGGGATTGGTAGACGGCATTTACGATAGATATCGCCAACAAGTCAGAAAGGTTGATTTGCCAAGAAGTGAGAATTTGTAATGTAAGCCAGAAAGCTTTTTCAAGTAATCGGAGAGACTCAGGTGAGAATGAAAGTATAACACTTAAAGGATGTTATGACGGGTTGTTAAGGAGTCAGAAGAAAGTATTGATTCCTTATGAGGTTGTAGTCGATGTGATCGTAGGATCAACTCACCTTAATGCACGAAAAGATCTCGATCGGGAATAGTATGCCAAGGTGTGTATATCATATAAATCTCCTACATGCAGTGCCGAGTGATAAATCAGATTTCAAATCTGCATCAAATGCTCCAGCCATAGAGTTTCGGATTGCCTTTCTTACAAAGGCATACAAAGAGTTGCGGAATTTCAATTGCCGAGATGAAATCGTGGAAAGAAAGATCACATGCCGGTTGTAACGAAACAAATGGGACAGAATCCGAGATCATCGCGAATTATATGCATTCGGCTGCAGGTTCCTGGCCAATGAAGGAGTCGATAGTTTCTCTTTAATCAGTGCAGAGCATGATTGCATGCGATTTCAACCTGGCTGGAGATGAGATCGAGATTGAGCCGAGATTTTGTGGTTGAATACCTCCTCGAATTTTGGGCAAAAGATTTACCATTTTCGGGAACCTCGCTGGCTTGGGGCAAGATAAAGCAGCTGGATTCGGGCAAAGATTGGTACTTAAGGTTGCCAAGATAACTGTGTGAGTAAAACCGAAGATTCAAGGTACACCGTACCCCACCTTCGTTTAATAATCAAGAAAGCGTTTAAATCCCCGAGGACGAAATTTTTATGCGGGGAAGAGTCATACATCCCGATTTTTCCAATCCTATTTTCAATAAATCGTGAGACTCCGGCATTTCGTGAGCACGCATATAGTTCTTTTCTCAGCATCAGCCGCTCATGTGAAAAAACTAACATCTGGGTGAAAGTGTTAAGAATTTCTAATGCATCGACTCGAGAATTTGACTCAGAAAGCGACCTTCGACCGAGCTAATCGCAAGTGGTCATTACTTATCAATTAAGATCGATTAAAGACTGAGATAGTCGAGTCGACAGAGGTTGTGATCGTTGGGGAGATCCACCAGATGAGTTATGTCACGGCACCTAATCGACTCTTTCTAAGCATGGGTACCCGAGTGCTCGTATTTGAAACCTTGAGATTAGACAATAGAAGTCGCCAATGTTTCAAGATTAGCACATTGTGGCTTGAGAGGATCGACCACGAGGTCAAATACATAAAAGGTTCTAAAGGTTCCTCAGTGGTCAGGATCGGTTGATCGCCAGAGGTTTTGGCAAGCCGCCCGATAGAGGTCCCATCGTGACGGGATCCCATGGTGCACAAATCCTTTCAACTTCATTGATCATCCTGGACCACTTCATGTGCCGAGTTCGCAAATTAATCAGGATGCCGAGCTCGAGAAATTAGTGTACCGTAATAATAGCCTAGTTTCTTTTTAGCATGGCTTAGAGGATGGATCAACCTCTCGTTGGGCTTGTAGATCGACGCGATCCTCCGTAGGTTAATCCAATATAAAATGTATATACGAGTAGACGTTGTAGTAGTTGTTGTGGTTTCTGCTGTTCATCTCTCTATCCCCGTTTGGTTGCTTGATTGTTTGTTTGATTGGGAAAGGGTTCGTTTTTCGCTTGCGCATAATGAAAGATTAAAATGAATGGTCATTGATGAGCCCTGGGACGTCGCTTTTTATCGACCAAGGAAGGAGTTGTTGCGTGCTTGGGATTCGAGGTGTGACACCAGTTCCACCATGGGCTCTCTTAGAAAACCAATCATATTTTTGGGCCGGATTGATTTGACTTGGCTGGCCTGGAATATGTTGTTGGACTTGGATCGAATCCATTGAACATAAGGGCCCGAAAATTTTCCCCTAGATTGGGCTGAACATGGCTCATTTCTTCTCATCGAATAACATCTAGTTTTGCTCTTGTTCTGATACCAATCACTTGCTTTGAAGGTGAATCAATTCTTGGGTGTCGAAAGGGTGTTCTAGATTATGGGAGTCTCCAAATTTTGAGGTTGGTTTCTTGGCATATTGTTTTTTGGCTTGATCCAACTAAAATACTTTTCAGGTTTGGAGTGGACTGGAGAAGAAGTGAAGAGCTCGATCGGGACCCGAGACGAATGAAGGAAAAAAAAATTGGGTGGGCAAATAGGATAGCTTTAATACCATGTCAAAATAGTAAATGATGGGAAAATAGCTGAGAATTGGGAGAATGTATTTACTTTCTCATATCAAGGTTGTACAATCACAGCCCTATTTATAATGCATAAGCCCTAACTAATTAGAGAAAGAAATATACAAAAGGAAGGGAAATATCTTTTCCAAAATATACAATATTCTAGTTTTCTCTAAATAAACCAATTAGCATCTATTAAGATCAATCACGGCAATGGTATCTTCAATAGATATAAAAAAAAAAAAATAAAAAGGTACTTTCTACGTTTAACTTTTATTTCCTAATATAAGATACTAAGGCTTTGTTTAGTAGTCGGAATAAAATTCAGGATATGATATGATTTATCATATTCTGCACTTGGTGCTTCCTTCAACAAGATAAAGTCGGATATAAGGGGATATAAAATCAGGATAAAAATTATCCCATGAGAGAGGTGGATGAAGGTGGATAGGACTTCTAATGTCCATAATAAGGGAAGTTATTTTTCTCGAATAATAAACTTATTAAATTAATAAAATTGAAAATATATTTCAATATAAATAATATTTGAATTCTAATTGAAGAAATTAAAATAAAATAAATAAATTTTATTTTTTGATTAATACTATTTTAATTTATATATTCAACTTTAATTATATCTTATAATAAAAATTCAATCTATAAATTAAATATTTATATTTATTATATATTTTAGGTATTTTTATATTTTAAGTATATTAGTACGGTTTACTACTTTGATAAAATTTTATTAAAGAATGATGAAAGGGGAAAATGAAATAATAAAGAAAATAATATAAAAAAGAGGAAAAATAAAAATAAAATAAAATAAAATTAGGAATAGTGTTAGAGATTTTCACCATCTCTTGCTTATGAACATTTAGGGTTCATTTATAATATATCGTTTATATAAATAAATAAAAAAATGTACATGATATGATGTAAATATATCCGACTTTAATACTTGGATTTATCCTAGGATTCAATATTCATATCATATCCAACCTATCCCGATTAAAAATCCGAACGACCAAACGTAGTCTAAGATGATATCGAAATGCTTGTCTAAAACATTACTAAAAATAAAGTATAAATTTTATGTTATTTATTATCAAAAATAAAGTGAACTAAAATAGAATGTCAAAAAGAAAAAGGAAAAATAAATAATTAACTGACTTAATCTCTCGGTGCCCATAAAACTTGAGGTGACATTGGTCCTCCATCAGAAAGAAGTAATCAAAGTGTAATGCCACAGCAAGCATCCAAACGAAGGTACCAAAAGAGGAGTGAAGATTAATAGAGAGAGAGAAAGAGAGAGAGAGAGAGAGAGTTTTGTGTAGGCGTGCGTGTGGAAATGGAATTGTTGTTGGAAAACAATATCTTCTTTTAGGATACAAAACTTGTTTCTTCTATTTTAAGTCTGCTTGTTTTTTTCTTAACTGCAGAGTTTTTTTCAAGGATTATCTATTTTCAGCAAACCAAATACACAAAATCTTGGAAAAATATTTCATGAAAGTCTTTTTGTAAAACAAACACAACCTAAATGTCTTCAATTTTGGTAAACTATGAAGTTCTAAAGGCCTATTATTTCACATGGTAGCAAAATATTGCTCTATGCTTGACATGATAGAATGTGCCCCACTAGAGATGGAACCAAGCCTGATGGGGCCATTAGGCTGAGCTTAACTTATTGGCTAGACGAGCTTGGCTCAACTTTTTCTATAACTAGATGTCCATATACGGGCTTGCCCAAATTTATCTTTGAGCTTGTGGTATGGGATGCTTGGATAAGATCATGAACAGCTAGATCCACGATCAGATCTAAATAATGGTAACATCCATTCATCCCTTTCACCGTAATGTGATAATTGAGAAAACACTTATAGAAAGTACACTACAAGGCATGATGATGTTCCAAATCGATTCTCATTGGGAGGAATTTAACCTCAAATTTTATTAATGGTAAAAAAAAAATAATAAAAAGTCCATTGCTAATGCAGTCGCAGTTCTATCTCACGAGTCTTATTTACCATGTTGATTCTTTTCAGGGGTCTTCATCAAAAGAAGAAATAGGAAAAACGTTTATAATAAGTTTCCCAAGGAACCCATCACGCAGCTCCACGTTCAAAAGAAAAGTCGCTTTTTTCTTCCTTCCTCTTTTTTACTTTATTTTGTACTTTTGTTGCCTGTAGGTATCTAGGGTTTCACTCGGGTTTCACTCGTGTTACCTCTCTCGATCTCTTACTCCGTTTGTCCTCACGCCATGATGCATCAAACACGACAGCAGCGCCTAAACAAATGGTTCGAAGAATTTGATTTGTTGAACCCTCGTTCCGCACTCTTCCTTTGTAAGCATCTGTAGAAAGATTCCACTGAAGAGAATAAGCTTCCCTCGAATGACTGTGCAGGTTCGGGGCACCCTCAGCTGTCGGAAGGAGATGTCATCGTCGTCAGTTTGTAGGAAATGTCAGCTTGATCGAGACCTGATGGGTTTTTGCGCGACACGATATGTCTTGTTGATGTGAAGCCCATGGAAAGACTACAAAAGTGGCCGCCCCTGGGGTCAACCTCGGATATTGCAACGAAGGACTTTTCCCTCATGATTTTCTCAGAAAAAAAAAATTAAAATTACCGCTAAATGATTCTTATAATACCATGATATTGACTAAATGGTGGATTGCAGTTTGATACTTTATTAAAGAATCGATATTTTAAGTCAGTGGTTATAACCCTTGCAAAATTCTTTAGAAATTGTATGGAACTTGCTTGTGTCCATAGTGTCAAATTGCTGGAGATTACACAATCAACTGTCAAATGACCATAGTAGATATGCTTTCTAGAGAAGTACATAGCAAGTTCCTTTATGAGAGTCATAGCCAGATTAACTTCATACTACTGTTAATAAAGTACGGCATGGTATTTTATTTACTGCTTCTTCCCTGCTCACCTCCGAGTGGCTCAATACTAATAAGGTGAGAGAGAGAGAGAGAGTTATATATCTATTAGTGATCCTCAATTAATTATTGCATAAAGAGAGTGAGAAAAGACCATACATCTGTCAAGAGTATGCACACAATTAATGCGTAATCTCAATATAGAAGATTTACATCCGCGCAATGGCTCTCTTAATCATTGTAGAGAGAGAGAGAGAAAAGATTATACATACGTTAGTGATACTCAATAATTGCCAGCTCTAACTATATGTAATCTCAAATAAATTTTGAAGTTGTACACGATATTCGCTAATATGAGACATGAGGAATATATCAAGAATATCAAATGATCTCATCGATCAACGGCAAACGATTAAAGAAAGAAATTCAATTAACTCGCTAGTCTTTTGTGGTAGATCTAAATTTCATTTTAACTTTATAACATAATCTAATATTTTCATCATACATCCGGTGATACTCACTTATTATTACATACTCTCAATACTTGTAATCGGTCTTATATAAATTTAAATTCCATAAACACGGAATTCACTAATATGAGAAATGAGGAATATATTAAAGATGTCCAATGGTCTCACCTATCAACCGCCCATTAATCAAAGAAAGAAGTTGATCTTTCTTTTTTTAGGTCCAATGAAAAAAGAAGAAACAAGTTATATCTACTAGTCTTTTGTGGCATATCTAAATTTCCTTTTGACTCGTAACTGAATCTAGCAAGTTATAGCTCCTTCCAATATGTAAATTGTAGATAATCAACCCCAGTTCTTGAGCGAAGCAAATTTATTAGAATTCAAGCAAATAGTAGCAGTAAAAAACCGCAAAGGTTATTCCTTACTAGAAGCTTGTTTCTTCGGCCAAAAATGAAAAGAAAAGAAAAGAAATTAGATGCTTGGCTTCGGGTAACTACATGTTCTATGCATACCCTATCAGTCTGACTTGTGTACTGGTAATTTCATGGGTCAAACCTGTTTATCGTCATACAGCTCAAAGCTCAGCGAATCAATCGAAATATAAACCTTTCTGTGACCATGTTCGATCCGTGTACACACGAAGCCTTGGACATTGACATAACTAGTTTCGTATGTCTGGAAATTTTTACAGATTCCAAGTTACCAAGCATAAGCACGAGTTAGGTCTTGTTTCAAAATACTGATTGCCTATGCTTTTAGGCTTCACTAATCCTTCAAAATAGGGAAAAAGTGCCATGAGTAATGCAGATTCTGATTATCAAGACTGAACTTTAAAAAGGCTAGGCAAATTGAGATGAAGAAAATGTCCAAATTATTAGCATGTTTAGTATAGACGGAAACCCTCACTCTTGATCAATTCAACACAAAGTACCTCCACTACAAAACCCAAAGTTGCAAAACTTGTGTCATTCGCATAAAAGTAGCTGCAAATTAAGCATCCAAATGTTCCAACAAACAACCAACATCAATTGTACATAATTATTCTGCATCTACCAATAGTCAGTGAAAGGAAATCTATGCTAATTCTAAGATGCAAACCATGAGTTGCCAGCAACACACACCACCACAAGCATATATATTTTTGATTGCTTCACTTATATATATGCTATTTACTACCAAAACTAAAAATCTGTAGTTTTAGTTAGATTGATTTCCAAGATGGGGTGTACCTCTCAATACCTCTTAGAGAAAGAGCCATTGGTACTCCTGTCGGCCACATCAAAGAACTTCAGAGGCGACGAAGAGGCAGCGCCCAGCTGCTTCTCCGGCGACTCATCCCCGTACAAGTTCTTCTCGTTTCTTGATTCGCCGCCTGTGACCTTGTTTTGGCTGGCCCTCTCCCCTTCGACCTCCCGATACCGATTTAAGTACCGCTTGAGCGGCTCGGCATAGTCATCAAACCCTAGGGACCCAAGTGCCCAGACGATGTCATCGCCGTTCACGGTCTTGCGCTTCTCCTTGTGGCACTTGTCCGAGGCCTCACCGGTGACGAAGCTGATGAACTCAGAAACGCACTCCTGCATCGTCTCCTTCGCCTCCTTCGAGATCTTGGCGTTCGGGGAGAATCTGCTTCATGATCCTCCCATTGGCAATTGGGAGGAGACGATCTTGCTCTCTTAAAGAGCTTGCTTCTTCATTTGAAGCACTTGTTGCTGCTCCTCCTGAGAAGTTGTACTTGTTGTCGCCTTCTCTATCTGAGTTTGAGCCCGACTTGTCCACCATTTGAGAGAGGAAATTGAGGACCCTCTCAAACAAAGACACGTTGCTCTTTAAAATTGCTTAAGACCTCCCCTTCCTATATAGGCGAATTAACACATCTCTGTGTATGTCTGTTGCGAATTGGAGAATTTTCTTTTCTTTGGGTGCCTTCTGCACCATAGATCTAGGGATGGTAAAGGTTCCTGCGAGTGGTGAAACCCCTTTTATGATCTGGCGCACTGTGACGCAACATGATTCTGGTCAATCGTAATTATTTTATGGAAAAAAGAAGTCGAAAACAAAATTTATTCCGTCCGGAAGACATACTTTGTCCAGAACTATTGATATACCCATGTCAAAGTTCATCACCCCTAGTCTTTAGGGTTAGATAACAATTGTTAGAGGGAGAGTGTGTCATGTGTACAAGAGACATCAAGTCCTCAAAACCCATACTGTTGTGTACTAGGAAAATAATTGACCATATGTTCCCCCAAAATTTAAGGCATTCAAAGTGGGATCTCCTCAATACTTGCTTTCTCGAAAAGAACTAGTTAGTTTCAATGAACTGATCGAGTTTTTCCACGAAGAGAGTGTACAGAAATAGCAATATAAAATTAAAAGGTACAAGAAAAAAAGAAGCAAGCTCATCAATTATGAAGGCAGTGGTCCCCCTTCATTATCTTTCAATGTTCTTAATAAGTTTGAACTTAACAAGAATATAATAAGGTAGAAATTTGAACTTGTGGACCACATAAATGCACGTGGGTTATGTTGAAATGCCAACACAACCGAACAAGACCTAAAAAGAAACAAATTATTGGCCAATAAAAACGAAAACCCCAGTGACGGATTACCTACTGCTTTGGTTTTTACATAGTATAATGCCTGAAAAACCACAAGCTCTCTTTCTTACTTCCCAGGCGGAATTTGTACGGCCATGGTTGGGTCCCAAATCTTTGGACTGACATATTACATCCCAAAAGAAAAGAAAAGAAAAGAATTAATCAACCTAGGGTTTTAGCTCATCTAGAATTGACATAGAAAAATGATTATATATAATCTTTAATTTACTATAAAAATAACAGTCTGTTCTGAATCATAACAAATCAAATAACAAATAATTATAAATTATTATGAGATCCACTCCTTTAAGAATTTTTTGCTCACGATAAGCTTCTATTCTCATAGTAATCCAAAAATTATTGTGCTAGCAAAGTTCATTGACATATGGCAAGCTGCAATTGAAGCACAAATTATAGAATCTCGACTAGGTTAATGACCTCTTATGTTGTACATGATCGTGATCATGATCAGTGCACTTCGTAGACTATCCACTGTTCAATGTGGAGGACACGTTCCATGTATAGCTATGACACTTCCATTTTGATCTTATTATAATCAGGATGTTTTCCGGCTTATGCAAGCTAAGTTTGCTCTAGATGCTTTGGTGAAAATCCAAGCTAATTAAACACTCGAGGAGATGAAATCAGGAAATAATATAAGAAAAAGAATTGGAGAATCATTCGACCTCATCTTCTCGTATCGGAATATTAGTATTAGGTTTTATTCAATATTTTTTGGCAATGTTACTACTAGGGTTTAACAACGTTGGAAAGCTCGAAAGAGAAGAAAACAAATTAACAATTGGCAAACTAGAAGCACTTTTCATAACTCATAGCGTCGATTGACTATAATCATGAGGTGAAGTACAAACCTTATAATTAAATGGAAAATGTCTTCTGATTTTCAAAACCAAACTTTACGTGCAAAAATCTGGAAGCCTAACCGCTGAGAACGACAAAATTGACTTCGATGGCCTCCCTCCCCCTTTTTTCTCTCCAGTTTCAATGATTAATTACTGGGCTAAAGGACAAAATTAATATTACTTTTTAAGGATTATACTATAAATTAAACCCTTTTAATTTTGGCATCTTTCTCACCTTCAAATAATTATGTCCTCGCTCCAGCGTAGAGCCTCCAATGATCCGTTTTTCATGCATTCTAATTAATCGGGGTAGGTAGATTACGCGAATTAATTATATGTCCTTGTTCATATTCAAATTTGCTAAAATAAAAGGAATAATAAATTCACAACATCCCCACCATATCTTTTCCCCATTTTGCTCCATAAACAAGTTTATGATCCATATTTCGAGGTTTTGTAGGTGGTCCTTCGCAAGGCTGCTCGAGATCATCCAATCTTCTCCATCCAGGCGTACTTATGTGCGTGGAGTTACTGTGTCATAACGTGATTTACAAGTGGTCCATGTTTAGTAAAGTATATGATCTAAAGTTGAACTGAAAAGACACTTCGTACCCTCTGTGTTCTAACACCAATTTGAGATATATTTGAATAATACCGACGTTACTTTTATTGGCTGAATTTCATTGCATCTAGTACATTCTAACCTATTAAAGTGGTACAGACACTATCTTCAATGGTGCTTCAACTTATTTCGATATGCTTCGATTATCGTTTCAATAAGAAAAAAAAATCAATAAGAGATGGAATTATTAGCAATATTATAACTCCACTTTTATTGATATCTTTACTTAATAAAGTATTCTGAATACACAATAATAAGGTGTCGTCTTAGATTGCAAGGGAATTTTCTTGTCTAATTGTGATCTTGATTCAAGTTTTGTCGAGAGGACCACATAAATAAAATTCCAAATGCATCAAGCCGATGTGAAGATTCATGCCTTTAAGATTGCTCGGGAAGGAGGACTAGTTGCAGTGCGTGAAAAGTCACCTGAACACAATGCGATCTGTAAGAGGGATTCAGGCTGTTTCAAAAGGATTTTCAGGGTATGTATGGGTTATGCAAGAACTCTTCTTTACCTCCACGTCACAACTGGTGCTTTTTCTTCTCTTCCTTACTCCTCCTGCATTTGATCCCCACCGATCAACATCCTAATCATAGCCACGATCACATCGATGATCAGCGTAGTGGTACCACGATCCCACTAACCACCTCCAGGATTGCACGAAATGCCACCACGATAACCTCTCCCACGTCGGCTGACATAGCATCCTTGATCCTGATCCATAAGAATTCAGATTGCGTTTTGTGATTGTGTCCACTACCTGAAATTTTGCTCCAAATCTCGTACGGTTTCTAAGGTTTCGTGCAATTTTCTTTGGACTTCGAAACCACCAAGAAAGCTAAAGTTAATTCAGATTTATTGTTCGGCAACTTCTAGTTTCGACCCCGCGCAGTAGGGATTCGGTACTAGGCTTTTTCGTCACGGTCCTCATCTCTGACCGGCCAGGTTTCAAGTCTTGAAAAAAACTCGATCCCTCTTCTGAGCCAGTCGCTCGACAATGACTTCGAGCCACCGGAATGGGTTCTTCGAACCGTTGGCTGCAAGCATTATTCCGCCTCAGACTGAGCCACCTTGCAAGCATACCTAAAGCCTGTTGCAATCGTTCGTTGAGATATGCCCTAAAGACAAGGCCTGCATCCCTAATCTACGTCAGCGAGACGATTGTTTCTATTGCCATCACTAAGGATATTGGCTCAGCTCTCCGGCATTTTTGCCCGTTCTGACACCAAATTGGTGCAATAGAAACGATAAGGATGTATATAATCCAATCTATACAAACAAGTGAGCACTTGAATCGCAACAGGCACACGCACATACAAACGCGAAGCACGACAAAGATAAAATCTCGATTTTTCATTAATTTGTCAAAAGAGGTAAGTTGTTTCACTAATTTATATGTCTAAAAGAAGTATGTCCATTGGTTGATGCATCTCCTAATGATTTCATTAAAAAATATTAGGCGTGCCCAGAAGCGAAGTATCGTGGGAGCAAGGGCCTAACTTGCCGAGTCATGCTGTGCCTGTGTTGACGTAGCCCCATTGGCCGTAGCGAATTGAATGATTGGCTTATCAAATACCCAACAGAAAGTTGCCACATCACCTATAATATCTCCCAAAAAAAAATTTTGAGAAGGATCTCTTAGCAGATGTAACATTACTCGACAAAGAATGATAGCGGATAGATGCAATATAATGGTGTTTAAGACAGGTTAGGACTGAAAACTGTAGTTGCTTCAGTGTAATGTAGGAGTAGGACCTTGCCGCAAGGCTCTTGAATGACTTTTCCTTTTATATAAAATAAAAACTTTCGACTATCATGTTTTACCTTTTTAGCTCTAAACTTTCACAATATACAAATACATGATTTTTCTTAATTTTTTACATTTATGTGAGATTTAAATTTTAACTAGAAAAAAAAAAAAAAAAACTTTAGTGACATGAGGACCTGACACTTTTCTTCATGTTGTGGTCAAGATGTATCCGAAAACAACTTCCATACAGCAGAATAAGGATGGTTTGGCAACACTTCATCAAAGGACTTTGACTCCAGAAAGGTATTTGGGAAAATGCAATTTTTTGGTAGAGCAATTTGGAAACTCATTTGCCAAATGTGATACATTTTCAAAGGTCTTTCTCTCAAGACAAGTTTATACCAACTTTGGCATTTCAATATTTTCGGAATGTTAGAGGTCAAAATTAATGAGCTTTTCTATCCCAATTCTGCCCTTACTATTTTTTCGTATGTCTCTTTTACCCTAAATTTTGTATTGTTCTTCATTCTTTGTCCCCTCAATCCATATTCGCCAATGGTTTCCAACAATTATCAAGGTTGTGTGACCCTTGGCCTCGCCTCACCTAGGCCTCCTGAGGTCACACAAAATCTGGTTTTGTGCGAATGCACGATGCTCAACGTTGCCTCACTTGAGGTTACACGACCCCAATGGCCTTCGCATGACACCAGTGTCTGGGATTTTACAGATTTGGGATGTTGGCGGGGATCCTTGGGGTCTCATACACCAATATTGCCTCGCCTTGGGTCACACGACCTTGGCAGTGCAATGTCGGTGGCTTATGCATGATGCTCAATTCTGGTCCAAATCTGGCTCGCTGAGATCGCGGAGGAAGTGCTTCGAATTTGCACAACATTAGTGTCTAGGATTTTGCAGATTTGGGACACCAACATGGGTTGCTTGAGGTCCCTCGACTCTGGCGTAGGCTCACCTGGGATTGCGGGACCTCCGCAAAGCCCGTCGCTAGAACTTCCAGCTTTGCTTGAGTTGACAAGGTGTTGCAATTTTTGTTTTTTTGTTGTTAAACCTAAAGTCCTTTCATTTATGCAATACTTTCGGCAAGCGCTCTCCCAAATGTACCCTAAGTCCATTTCCTTGTTTTGGTCAAGAGAAGTCATTCATGTTGAAATAGAGAAGTTGGAAGATATTACTTTCTTGTGACCTGTTCTCAGATGGTTAGTAATGTTATTCCTAGAGATATAAAAAGGAAAAAAGAGGGGGGGGGAGGGATATCCTGACCCATTAAAAACGTGTTTGGTTATGTAAGAACAATTTAATATATGTTAGAGTAAGCTGATGATATCAAATCCAGTATACTTCTATCGAACGAATATGAAAATATATAAAGAGAGATATTAAGGATTTGGCTTAGATCAAGCCTTCATTCTCCTAGACTGGATTCCACCAATAATCCTTTAAGAGGTTTAAAATGTAGCTCATGTTGCTTCAACCCAAAGCTAGTAGATCATACTACTGATGTGCAAGCACTCATACTTCTTAACAGAGATTAGAATTAGTGAATCACTCTAAGTAATAATGAATTGCTTGCTCAGTAACACGAGTATATGAATCTCAGAGGATAAAGCTTTTTCAATCTGAAGATGGTCTCACAACTCATGTCATCTCTAGCGTGTGTGATTATCATATGGAGTCTTCAAGATCTATACCGAGAATTTGAGAAATTATCAAGATGATCAATTTATCTATTTAAGATAATCTCTATAATTATCGATAGATCTAGTTGTCCATACAATCAAATCTTCCTAGTGACAATATGGTTTCCACAAATATAATTGCTTGAATTAGGAAATAATCCTCTTAGCAATTTGATTGACAATGAATCAGATTTCTCCCATACGTTTGTCTCCGAAATAACAAGCCTGAGGCATACCTAAAGATTTAGATTTTTCTCAAAAGGAATATCTGGGTCTTCGGGAAATGATGCATGATTATACAAAATTCATGTTCTTTTCAAGTGATATAGGAAACTGCTTCTATCAACAATGAGTCCATCAAGGCTTCCCGCCATTAGTGGGATGCATGCTGCCTTTCACTTTATCTTCCTGTGTATGAATACGGCCACATGAATTGTTCACCTTGTCACGACACTTCCAAGTCCTCACGAACTTCTTGTTCTTTGACTTGTCCACCTCTTCAGTCCACTTCACACTTCAGGTTCTAGTGGTGCTGATAATGTTATCCTTGCATTTGTTCAATCCTGAGATATGACACATCCACATTTGTCTCCTAGTTGATATAACCAAATGATATTGTCCACTTCAAGATATCACAAGAGGTTTCCATAATTAGTAATATGTTTTTTAACACACTTCGTCGACCTTTGGAAATGCACGTAGTCATTTTATTCTGGTAATATAAATCGGCGTCCACTTAGAGGACGGATGATCTCACTCGCCATTGGGATTGCGCATGCACTTTGCATACAATATAATTCCATCAAGAGAGAGGACCCTAAGAAAATCTTATATGCATAAGCTTGTTCTCTTCTTCTTTTGTGGAGGCCACCACCAACCTGCTTTTGTTAGGATTCTCCCTTTCCATTTTACTCTCCTCCATAGTGGGCATCCGACATGATCTGATCCAAGATTGAATTTAGTGACCTCTGGCTAAAAAGTAGGGTTCTGTTCCAATTGTGTTAAAGTCTTAATCTGAGGATTAAGGAATTTAATACCTCCTCTTTTGCTCTCCCATTCCACTTTGTTTAGGGTCATCCTTACCTTAATTTAGCATATGCCTTTGCAATTTTAATTGCCTGCTTTGGAATACAACTTTTTAGTGTCCTTTCTTGATACTCTTTCTTTATTCTTCCTCAAACTTCCACTTGGACCAACCCCTACCGGATGCCTTCGTTTTATTTTACTATTTTCCTTCTGTTTTCCCATATTTAATCATGCTTTCAACTTACACTTGGTGCAAAAAAAATAGAAAAGTGCTCAAAATTCTATCTTTCAATGCCCTAACATAACTTCTTGATGAAAAAAAGTGGCCGTTACGCGATTATAAAGTCAATGACAAATGGAATTGATTAAGGTATGAGAATCGTTGCCCAAAATATGATCCGATGAAGTTTGCTTTTCAATAGTGGAGGAGCTTAAAGCTCTCATGGTGCTCTTTTCCTTGGCCAATCAAAGCTTTCATAGTCAAACCACCCGGTTATTAACCCGAAAATGAAGTATCTTGGGGTGTGTTTATTTTTACGAACATGATTTCCATAAAACAGTTTTCCAAACTTCCATGTGTTTTATTCACTGCAATACGATAATCACCTAAAATGATATTATAGTCAAGGTAAACAACCGTTTTGAGGAAAATAATTTCTCCATCACAGAACAAAGAAATCGCTTTCTAAAGTTCTTTTTCCACATGCATGCTCACACATAATGGAGAACCATTCACGTGTGAAGTTTTGTGACTATTGAGAGATTTGGTTTGTTAATTATTTGCATTTTCTAAATGGTCCTATCTTTATATCTATTTTACAAACTACCATGTGTATTATGTGATGTACGTAGGTTACGAGAAACCCTACTCTGTTGCTCACACATCCCCACCCCAACCCTCGAAAAGATAGGAATCAAACTCCCCACCTTCCCAAGTGGGAAGGGTGGACACTAGGTAACACCTAGTAGTTGCATCTTCTACCTTTTTGGCATTCCTTTTAGGTTGATTTATTTTAATAAAAAGAATTATTATACACTTAATATGTTAATAATATTTTAGATAAAGATTCTGATATCATCTTAGTATTTTTATTAAACTTATAAGTATAATAGAGAGAATGATTATTTGAAAGTAAGATCTAAATATCCAAAAAAAAAAAAAAAATCATCTCACTTTGAATACACTACCAAACAACTGAAAACCAGCCATGTTCTTTAAAAATACTTTTTACGGAAAACATTTTCCTTTGTTAAGTTTTTCACAAACAAACACACCCTTAATTAGCAATATTGTCAATTAGATAACTAAAGTTAATTAAAGAAGGCAATCTGAAAGATGAATCCCCTTTAAATTAGCAAAACATTGATAATTATAGGTTACCTAAACAAGCTAACAATTTAAATTCCAAAAATGATTTCGCAATCAAATAGTATTCTACCACAACCTTCCTTTTTCTTTCTTTTTTTTTTAATTGTGTTTCGATTAGATTAATTTGCACTTAGAGTTGACTCACAATCTCCATGAACTCTTGAAAATTGTAATGAAAAAAAAAAAAATCCTCTACTAAATTGGGTAAGTTGTTGAAGGAGTATAAACTAACTTTTTTACTCTTACTTAATAAGAAAATCCAGCCACTTTTCTTTCCATTCTATGCGGTTTTTTTCTCAAAAAGTCTTGTCTTCCTTTACTGAGTTCTTGTACCATTCCGCACTCAATCATCTGACAGTGACAGTGGTGGGGGCAAGCATGAAAGTGACTAAAGCAAATAATATTTTTGTTTCAATAAGATTTAATTGTTACGAAAATTAAAATATAGGTTTTTTTAGTGGAATAAAAAATAAAATCAAAGAAACTAGCTCTTTGTTACCAGAACAATATATCTAATTCTATCTATGGCTTATTTTATTAAGTGAAAGTATTGCTCTCAGTAAATAAATTCTCAATAAGTGGAACCGAAGCGGCATTCACAAAATTTAGGTGAGGCGAGGGTGTCACTACCCTCACTTGTGGCCAGCGACTCCCACCAACCATCACCAAGGCCCCAAAACGGTAGAGGGAAATAGGAAACATAGGAAACATATATATAAAATAAAAAAAAAATCAAAATCAAAAGATTTTAAGAAAAATATTCCAAAAAAATTTAATGTCAATATCAACTATGCTACATAGGACCACTAGTGTCACGTCAACAATTTCCTTTAAAAATAGCCAAAAAAGACCATATCGGCAAATAGTAAAAAATTATGATTAAATTAATTAAATTGAAAAGTTTAGTATTGAATTAATCACCGTACGATAGTTTTAAGATTATTGGATAATTTTCCAAATTAAAAATATCATTTACCTTTAAAATCATGTTTTATTATTTACATTATTGATTGGTATCATAAGTGGGTATGATGGTATCTGAGTTGATATAAAGTGTTGTATGGTGTTAGCTGGGGGCCAAAAGCTTATCCATTCCCAAGACAGACAAAATCTTTAAAACAGATGGAGAGTTCGACATGTCTTCGAGATTTTCTGGTGGCAGGATGGCTAGTTCGACATGTATCAAACTTTGAGGAAGAGTCCAATCTCGTACTATCAATCTTTTCAGAAGTCCACAACCATTTCAACTGTGAGAGAATCAGTTGGGTTAGGCTAAACACAAATTTACTATTTTCTTTTGGATCGGCAAGATCATTGACCCTCTAAATGTTATCATAGAAAGTTAGCACACCTACTATAGAATGTTCATTTTAATCTATAACCATTACTTATTAGAGTGATCCTATGGACGATGCCCCTCTACAAATGGCATTCAATGAATCTTAATTTACTTCGATTTGAGTCTTGGCATAATCGATAACAACAACGCTCAAAAGAAATTATTTTCTTTCGCACCAGAATTTTGTTTATTATTCATCTTAATCGTCAATGCTACTAACTATTAAAAATTCATACTAAAAATTTTAAGTGATTAGATAGGAACTAAGGAAATGAATATGAGAAAATAAACAAAAGCGTGGTATAATCTCTCACTCTCTTTTCTCTCGATTCACTGATGTGGCGTCATAGTAATGCCACATGTTGGAATTTTTCCCATTTTAGAATTGCCACATCAGCAATTTAACGATGCTAATAAAACATACAACAAAAGCACTTGATTATGTAAATTGATAAAATATAGATTATCAAAATTGAGCAATAAGAATTCAAAGGATGGAATCTCACAAAGAGCTAAACTTAGAAGATTAAAGTGACATCTAACTCCTAGCAATAACTTAATTCGAAATTATTTTCTAACAAAGTACAATATATTGCTAAATAGATGGACCCTAAAAGTATTTGTTGTTCTTTTGAATAGTCAATACTCGGTATGCAATGCCCTAAATGTTTTGTCAGGCTTAAAATCAATCAAAATTAATTTATTACAGTTAATAAAACCTCTGCCTCGTCCGAATTAAGCCCTGTGATTACCCTCAATAATCCTAATTTTTGGGCCCTAAACAAGGCCCTCACTTAACCAACCTTGCTGATAGTTTTATGCTGGATCAAGCCCAAATTTATTACGAGGCCCATGATCTCTTTTAAAATAATACAAATCTTTTTTTTTCTTTTTTTTTTCAGTAGAACAAATTACGCACATTTTAGAATATTTATGGTTTTACACTTTAGCTGAAGTATTTTCGTTAATAACTCATTTTATGTTTATTCTTCCGTCGCATATCAATCCTCACTCGCACATCGATTAGTTGATGATACACATTAGTGTGTGCTATTGTCTCGATTTCTCGTTAGACAACCTTAAGTAATAACATAATCCTATTACAAGTCATCAACATTTAATGGTATGGGTTAAACGGCCAGGCTTACTCAGAAGCATGGCCCAAATTTTTTATGCTTGGACACCCCAGCCCAAATCGAGCCCGAACCTGAAAATGACCGACCTGAAAATTTCGGGCTTGTTCAGCTTGGGCTAGGCCCGAAATTTTTTTGCAATATATTATATTAAATAAAACATTTCATTGATTCAATACCATATTGAAATAAATTAATTCAATAGTATAAAAAGATAATTAATTCAGTTGTAAAATTTCATTTTTGCATTTCTTGAAAAACCATCAATCGAAAGTTGTTCGAAATATATGAAATTATATGAAGAAATTCGGATCAGTGGCCCGTTTCAGGTTGCCCACAATGAAGCTCAACTATCTAGCCCAGCACGAAATGTGAAAACCGAATGGGCCCAAAACTATTTGTGCTAAAGACTTCCGGGCCGGCCTTTTGGGCTTTCGGATTTCCAATTTCACTTCACTCTTATTGAAGGGGTCGGTTAACTAGTTAAGCACTTGATTTAGATTTTTAAAAAAAAAGTTGTGTGATCAATGAAACTTAATCTTATCAACCTTGAAAGTCATGCCCGCCACTTTATGGGTAAGGCCTTATTCAATATACATGGACAGGACAATCAGCATGCATCTTTGGGAATTAACCAAACCAAAATGTGAAAATCCCTTAGACCAGATTCAACTTATTTCTGGACTTTCAACTAGGTTCGAGAGTAGGGAATTGAACCAAACTAGAAAGGTCACAGGTTCTTGATTGAACCAATTAAACCGACCGTTTCAGGTCCAATTTGATAAACGGTTTATTCTATGTTAATGAGGTAATTAAGGAATAAGTTGGTCCGTGCATTACACATGACGATTATGTCCTAAAGTATCTTCTTTTCGATTCGACATTCAATAATTAAAATAGTAGAAAAGGTCTCATCATTGATAATTGGAGTATATACCCATCGTTTACTATTTCTTTAGATTTAGGTCATCGTCATCAGCTCAAAAAAGTTGCCATGATCTGTCTTTTGTGTTGGTATCATCTAAGATGATAGTTTGTCTATGTCAACCTAGCACTATGAATTCCCCCATTCAACCGTAATCTTGCCATCATCCAAATGCTGCTTCGTCCTCATAGAAACCATTAAAAAAACAAAAACAAAACAAAACCCTAGTTTAAATAAACGTTCAGATGAAAGCTAAAACTCATTGGAAGTGTATGAATATTGGAGATATGTTGTCATCAAGCTGTTGTACGGGTGTTCAGATCATCAAAAATATCGACGTTCGTCGATGATAACATGGCGATTTTCTTGTTGCATCTCAATATTATCAAATAAGAGGAAACAATCTACGATTCAACCGTCTTCAAAGCACATATTCTTGACCGGAGTATGAGGATTTTGTTGGTTGTCTGGTATAGGGATCGATGTCTCCTTGTTGTCCCTCTTTTCATTGCCGAGTGTCTTGTCGTTTCCGGTGCTTGTGGTTGAATTGAACACGCAATTATAATGTATATTCATATTCCTTGAACCGCAACTTTCAGATGAAAACTCTAGAACAAGCCTGTCGGCACATTAGTTGCGTTCTTGAATTTTTTTAATTTTTCTGGCGCAAACTCATTTGAACTCTGTACCTCAGACAAATGGGTTCAAACCATCTTGTGTCGTAGTATTAGTATTTCATATCAAATCTCCGATTGACTCTCTGTCCGAGTTTGGAGTCAGGACTTTCTGCAACATCGAATTCCACATGCATGCGACATGCATCTGAACTGACATCTTCTTTTGAGTTGAGACGAGCGTGAAGCTGGCTTTACAGGACTTAATTAGTAGACAGAGACCAGACATCGTGGGGTTTAAGTGGTTTGGGACAAAATTGTAAGCAGCTCATGTTGCATTCGAGTCATATGAAGGATGCGAAATATAAGCTAATTAACTTTGTGGTGGAACATTATTGACGAACCGATGGTTTTTTTTTTTTTTTAAATTCCAGCATATGGACTGCATAAATACAAATCATCTGACCTTGGACAGGATATAAACCAACATGAATTTATGGGATGTGATCCTGTGGCCACGTCAAGAATGTAGAACTAATCATTAAGTTAATTGCCCGCGTACAAACAAAGATCAACTACGCTTGATTTTCTCCTGAATATCAAAAGAACTTCTTCGGTGAAAAGTAAAATACAATAGACTTGATGTTTGTATTGCATGAGGTAATGCCCCAATGATCATTGCGAAGCGCTTTCATGATGATGTGACTCCTTAATCAATCAATATAATTTGGAGTTTTTAAACGATTACAAAGCTACTAAAATGACATTCACTTGTTTGGCTACTTGTGGCCGTTTGAAACCATCAAGACAAGCAGCACGCCGCACCGTGCGTCCCTCTAATTACATGCCTATCTAGTAAGTAGTGACAAAATAAGCTTCAATTATTACATTAAATTAATTGAATTTCTTATATATTTAACACGATAGTAATCATGGAAGAAGATACTCGACCTTCGATTATCAATTTGACAAGGTTTGCTTCGGGAAATCTGAAATATTAGGAAGTAATTTTTGGTGCATTGAGAAAGCCTCTAAAGTGTTGACACGTGGCCCCTCCCTTAGTTGACACCTAACCAAATTTACCTTTTCCTTTTTCCTTTTATTCTTAGACCGTTTCACTTTTTGTATAACTTGCGGCCTTTAAAATTGCAGAAATTTAATTAAAGTAAGACAATTTAGTAAAAAAATCATAAAGTGGAACGTGAAAATCAATGATTAATTTTTGCTTTGTCATTGTAGAAGGCTGCTTCCTTTCAAAAAAGGCAAAACCAATAGAACTAAGAACATGAGTATCCCGTGATTAATTTCTTTTTATTCATTTTTAGATACGTAAGTTAATAAAATCACGACTTACCTGGAAAAATCCCCACGTGAATTTTTAACTATTAATTATGAGATAAAGAACCATATTCTCCTATCTTTAGTGTTATATATGTTTATACTAAAACACGAAAGATATATGTGAATCGCAATAAAGCAATAAAGAGCTAGCTAAATTTCAACCAAATAATTTGCCGTAGGTGGATGAATGTTCCACAAATAAATAAAACCTATTGCAACATGGAGTTGAATGATATGAGATAATCTTTAAAACATACATAACAATAGTTTTATATATAAATACATATATAAATATAGGCAAAGTCCAAAACTACTAATAAACTAGTGAATGGCCCGACAAAAATTATTACTTCAACATGAGTTAAGATCAGAACAAGGTACGTTACATTTCAAAGAAGCAATTTGAAACTTGCGAACAACTTATGAACATTGAGCAATAAAGCTTTATCAACATTGAACAATAAAGGTTGTCTGCTTTGTAATAATCCAACATCTGTAATATACTTAGAATCCAGATGGGCAGGGTCCCAAGTAATAATTATTAACTCTTTAGAGAGAGCAAAAGACAAAAAAAAAAAAAAAAAAAAAAAAAAGGTGTTATCCACTCGTTTAGTATTTTTCTGACCCTCTAAGTGCAAGTTTTTTGGTGCCGGCCTTTTTTCTGTTGTACTATGTATAGCTTCCCGGTTTACAAGTATATCTATATTACTTACCTTTTACCAAAAAAAAAAAAAAAAAAACAGTTGAACATATATTTTTATCCGTCAATTTAAGCTTTTAAACAGTGAAAAAATAGTACTAAAAATTTCATATAGTAAAGAAATAGAAAGTATTTCATTGAACTTACATGCGAGAAGGGGTGCTCAAGTGTTCATCTTTAAACCACTAACATACCACCACCTATCGAGAGACTTTTATATAAATTAGCGGTGAGAACACCTAATTTCATATGAAATATTTTTTAGGGCAACTGTTTGTCTCTTCCAACTTCTACATATAGACTTACATAAAGCCAAAGAAGAACAGGGTTCCCACACGATACCAAATAATTCTATGCAAAAAATCCTTTTTTTCTTTCTCATCCAGAAATGGAGAAACTCTCTCAACTTTGTCGCCCACTAGCATGATCAAACTCCCTGTCTTGGTTTCATCACAAAGCAAACCCTCCTTTTAGCAAGCACCAACAACAACAAATTAGGAAGAAAGCGAACAGATTTTCTGAAGAGACGGAGACAAAAAGCCCTAGAGTAATTGCCTCGTGATCAAACCCCACGCACTTCTTCCAAAAATGTCAAATTTCACAGGTGAAGAAGGGAGTTTCTCTTCAGGAAACACTGGGGAGGAAGTCCACCAACATGAGAAACAACAGTTGCAAGGCCACCTTCATGGGTCAAACTCGCAACCTTCCAGCACGATCAACGATAGCAGCTCCACCTCGCAGCAACAGCCGGTCAAGAAGAAGAGGAATCTGCCGGGGACACCAGGCAATAAACTCATCCACACCCTTGGAAACTGGTTGCATATGTTGCTGATTCTGAATTAGTTGTATGCTTTCTCAAACACGGGAAAGTTATGTTGTGATTCATGAGTGAATGTCAAAATATACTCCTAACTAAAGGTACTTATAAGCATGAAAGGTACCAAAAACAATTTGCACAGCAAGCGGTTCAATGAAGGACTGATTTAGCACAGGGGAAAGACCGATCAAGAATGTTGTTAGAAATGAGAACTATTGACTCAATAATGTTTCGTAGGTCATACTTTTTTATTTCTAACCAATTTGATCAATTGTTAGTAGTATTATACAGCAGAAGATCATGTAATATATCTGAGCACTTCTGTATATTTTCTTTTAAAGATTCCAAAATAAGCCAAACAATTATTTCAGTACTCTTCCTGCTTTATTCTATCTTTATCCCATTCCTCTAACCACACATGCCTGCTAATAGTACTATTGCTGCCTTTGTGAAAGAAATTTTCTGTTGACTCAATTTTCTTTCCTATTTATAAAATGTCCTCTTGTTCTTTTGTGATTTATAGACCCAAATGCTGAAGTTGTTGCTCTATCACCGACGACGCTGATGGCGAGGAATCGTTTTGTATGTGAGATCTGCAACAAGGGCTTCCAAAGAGACCAGAACCTTCAGCTGCACAGAAGAGGACACAACCTCCCATGGAAGCTCAGGCAAAGGCAGCCTAACGAGGCCAAGAAGAGGGTCTACATTTGCCCAGAGCCGACGTGTGTGCACCACAACCCAGCTCGTGCTCTCGGAGACCTCACAGGAATCAAGAAGCACTACAGCCGCAAGCATGGCGAGAAGAAGTGGAAGTGTGACAAGTGCTCAAAGAAGTACGCAGTGCAGTCTGACTGGAAGGCACACCAGAAGACTTGCGGGACTCGGGAATACAAGTGTGACTGCGGAACAATATTTTCCAGGTGTCCTACTAAACTTCTTTCGTGGATCAATATCGCATGTGCTTGCATTGTTTGGTGGATAATCAAGAATTGTTTGAAAGATACATGCATATAAGTACCGGTCTTAATGATGTTAGAGATGTTCTTTAGTCTACATTGGAATCACAGAAGATATAAGCTAGTGAGAAAAACTAAATCTGACGTACTCCCACTTTTGACCCATTTATGGTAGTCTGTTGATTCTTTAGATATCACTTTCGTGTCACTTGCAGTTTAATTCTTTAGTATTATCCATAGGATGAAAGGTTTAGCTATGACCAAACAGGGAGATATATATATCTTCTGTGATTCTAAGTGTAGACTTAAGGAGAACATCTCTTAACATTATTATGCCGAGTCCTTCATACTCTCACTTTTGACCCATTTATAGTAGTTTGTTGATTCTTTTGGTAGACAAGTTTCCCACTTATAGGTTACTTGCAGTTTAATTCTTGCGTATTATCCATAGGATGAATGGTTTAGCTATGACCAAACAGGGAGATATAAATATTGTCCAAGCAGTGTAATTTCTATAAAACGATCTTTTGAATCACAAACTTCTTCCCGCTACTTCTTCCATAAGACACATTATCTCAAGGATTTTAATTACATGTTCTATTGTGAAAATATAATTTTCAGAAGCGATAGTAAATAACGTACACGAACTTTTTGGGGGGTTTCTTTGAACATTGCATTTGACCTTGCGAAGCCTTTCGGTCTGTCCTATGTTGGAACTGCCGGTTTTGCAATGCTGTAACACTTGCTTCTATCCTACAGATATATAGTATATTTTCCTTTTGAAAATTAAAAGAAATGGGCGAGATATAGAAAACTGAAATTGGACTTCACTAGCACTAAGAACGTTTATAAAAGTTTAAGTTCTTAAAAGTGAAAATTTTGCACTTTCATATGATATAATCTGAAAGAAGTGATTCACTTCCCCACTTCGAACTCACTTCTTTGGACACCCATCCGAATTAGAAGTATAATTCACCTCACTTGCCGAAGTCGTACAAAGTAAACACTAAGGCCAAGAAATGAAATTGCAACTGCACTTTTTGACTGTTGAATATTTCCTTTACTATTCACACATTTTTCGCTGCAGGAGAGACAGCTTCATCACCCACCGCGCCTTCTGCGATGCGCTTGCTGAAGAGAACAACAAGGTGAACCAAGGCCTCCACCAACAGATGCCTAACCATGACCTCATGCCCTCATCAATGCCCATGATCAACACCAACACGAGCTCCTCCAACTCGACCATGTTTCTCAACGACTTCAACCCCACACTTGATTCAAAAACCCCTCAAGTCCCTCCCCCAAAACCTCGTCCCCATGCCCTTCAAGCCCAACGCGAACAACCTCAGCAGCATGAGCGTGATGTCGCCTCCCGGCATGTTCTCGACTACCTCGGGCACGCTCTTCGGCAGCCTGAGGGGTAACACCATCTCCTCCTCCTCGAGCCTCCAGCTCAGCTCCAACACCACGTCCAGCGGCTTCAACTACCTGCAAGAAGCAAAGGCTGGCGGTGGTGGCCTTCTGGCGGCGGGCAGCGCCTCCTCAGCCCACATGTCAGCGACTGCGCTACTGCAGAAGGCTGCTCAGATGGGTGCGTCCGCGAGCAACAGCATCAACTCACCCATGATGCACCAGAAGAGCTGCATGGCAGGACCTGACCAGCAACAACAGCAGCAACAACCACAACTCATCCCAATCGGCTCTGCTCCTCCTCTTCCCTTCAGACCGTCGTCGATGTCGCCGTACAGCATCAGCAATGTCCCGCATCAGCATCCCAGCAACAATATGGACACGGCTTCATTCAACCATCATCCTCATCATGGGTTCCAGTCGCCGCCGCCACTGCCTCAACCTGATCAGTTCAACCCGCTCCTGCAGAAGAGCAACCGGCACGACCATCACATAAACCCGATGACGCATGTCATGGAGAGTGCTAATGCAATGATGAGCAGCGAAATGGGGATGTTCAGCAGCATGTTCGTGGGAGGCACAGATCATCATAACATGAAGAGTACTCCTAGTGTGGTGGTGGATCATGAAGACAGTAGCTCGACGAGCTTCGGGCAAGGAAGGACGCCGTCAGAGAAGAATGTTCCGATAGGATCAATGATGTTCGGAGGAAATAGTAATAACAATAACAGCAGTAGCAATGGTAAGAACGACGGCGTGACGTTGCTCGACTTTTTGGGGCTTGAAGAGTCACGACACGTGGGGAATTTGCATGAACAGCAGCAGCAGCAGCAGCAGAGAATGGTGATGGAGGGGATGAGCCAGCAGAGATTACCTGCGATGACGGGTCATTTTGCTCAACAGCTCTCTCATGCCGAATCAGCAATGGAGAAACCGATATGGGATGCTTGATTATTTCACGAGGAGGAGGAGAAGGAGGAGGATAGGGCGGAAGGAGGAAGCGGAGGAGAGTCTGCTGTTCTTTGGTACCGTGGTTGATATTCCTAAAAAGTTTGTGTTTGTTAGAAAAGATTGAATGCAAAAGCAACTTTGGGTGTACTTGATTGAAGGACAGAAAAGTTTGGTATCAAAAGGACTGATGATTTTTGGTTGAATTAATTTTCAACATGTTATTTTACATAAGTACGGATGTCTAAGAGTCAAAAAATTTGATCTAGTGACCCAAAGCAATTTGTAAATAATTTGTATGATCCGAATGGGTAACAGTTCATAAAATGAAAAATGCAAACATCCCAATCAACCGAATCGATGCTAAGACTATATTTGGTCGTTCGAATTTCTAATCAGTATAAGAATGAATAGGATATGATATAAAATCAAAATATTGTAATAATAAAATCGGATATATTTACATCATATTATTTATATTTTTAGGTATAAATGGCATATTAGTATAAATGACTCAAAATTTTGCAAACGAAAAATATTAAAAAAAAAATTCGTGACACTTTTGCCTACTTTATTTTTTTTTTCCTTTTTTTATTTTTTTCCTCTCTTTTTTAAATTAATTTCTTTTTTATTTCTTTCTTCCCCTTCCATCATTCTCTAATTAAATTTTATTAAATAATAAACAGTACATAGCTCAAATATGAAATAAATGTAAATATATCTTCATATATTGAAATTATATTATAAATAGAATTAAATTCGAATATATAATTAAAAATAAGATTAAATAAAAATAACTAAATTGTTATTTTTTTGTTATTTTGAATTTCTTATATTATAATTCAAATATTATTTATAATGAAATATAATTTTAATTTTATTAATTTAAGAAGTATGTTATTCAAGAAAAATATTTTTTCTATTATGGATGTTAGAAATCTTATTCACCTTCATCCTACCTCCCTTAAAAGATAATTTTCTCCAGTCCATATTTTTTTTTATATCCGACTTTATTTTGTCTTGAGTAAGCACAAAACACAAAATGGAATAAATTTTAATTATATCTCGAATTTTATCATGATTGCCAAATATAGCATAAAAGATTAAAGAAGAAAAGTGGGAATGCTTGCGCGTTTGGATAAAGTCAGCTTTGTGGAAAGGGTTGAAATGATTGGTATTCACAAAACTTGCACTATGTTCACTCCTTATACGAAATATGTTTGAGTTGGTAGCTATTAATTTAGACATGAGCAATGTAACAAAGGTAAAGTATCAAAAAAATTCTAAATCTATTGCATTTATGTTAATTTATTTTTACACATTTTTAATTGTGTCAATTTATTTATAAATCTTTGGATCTAGAGTCAACTCAGTCATTCTTCATAATTTTGACCAGATGTTACTAAAGTAGACATCAATCGGCCTACATGACTTGGCTAATGTTGATGTGGACATTTTTTCAATAATATTTTAATAATTTTCTAGTATTTTTCTTTTTTCATTTTTCTCGCTTTTTTGTCCCTCTCTTTCTAGTGGTCAGCATAGCCATGGCAATTGAGGGCTAGCATCGCCCAAGTGAGGGTGGCCCTCACCTGTAACGAGGGTGGCCCTCGCCCACGACAAAGCTGCCCTCGCCAAATCTAGTGAAGCCAAGCATTGCCTAGGCAAGGGTGGGCCTCGCCCACCTAATCTAGTGAGGGCAACCTCACCCTTGTCGGCCACTGGAAGAAAGAGAAGGGAAAAAAAGAGATGAAAAGAATTTGAAAATTATTAAAATATTACTAAAAATGTCTATATTAGTGTTGTTTATGTTACGTAAAACAATTGACTTTTGTATTAATAATATTTAAAAATTTTAATTTTAAAAAATTTTAAAAAATTTAAAAATAAAAAAAATTTAAAAATTTAAAAAAAATTTAAAATTTTAAAAAATAAGAAAATTTTAAAATTTTTAATTAAAAAAAATTTAAAAAATTTTAATTTTAAAAAATTTTAAAAATAAAAAAATGTAATTTAAAAAAAAATTTAATTTAAAAAAATTTAAAAAAATAAAAAATAAGAAAATTTTAAAAATTTTAATTTTAAAAAATTTTAAAAATTTAAAAATAAGAAAATTTTAAAAATTTTAATTTTAAAAGATTTTAAAAATTTAAAAAAAAATTAAAAAATTTTTAAAAATTAAAAAATTTAGAAAAAGGGGGGGGAGGTGGCCCGTCAAAATTAATCATAATGACTAAATTGGCACAAATTTAATATGTTTTAATTTTTTTAACACTTTTCCCAATGTAACTAAGAGCTTAGCTTTGTGTATGCTCAATGACCATGCTTATACGTGTTGCCCTTTCTTATAACTTAGACAATAATCAACGCATGCATTGTCTTTGGAAGTTCTACAGAAACACTAGTTTTGAAGCATTACTTTACTATGACTTAGGCCAGATTCTATCGAAAAGCTGCTTATATCATGATTTCAAGTGGCAACAAGTCTCCTCCATTCATTGCTTGCTATAAAAGAAAAGGAAAAAGAAATATCAACAGAATTGTTTCAAAAAAGATTCAAAACTTTGTTTTAGTTGCTCCGGTGTCTCTATTGAACTCGGGTAAGCAAGTCGCAACCCGCAATCCGAGTCAAAGGACATGCCTTGTATACCACCTTATGCATACATCTGCTTCAAAAGTCAAACGTCAAGATGCATCTCGTTGGGAAATAATTGCGACATAATTTTCAGTGATACCCAAGCTATGGTGTTTTACCATTTAGTTGCGAATCCATGTCTGTTTACTACCTACTCTGGGTCAAACAACTGCAGAACTATATTTTTCCCTCTTTTTACAAGAAATCCTTTTGGACATGACTCTTTTCATCCTAAGAACAGTAAATTTGCTATCAAGATCATAGTCGAAATTATTATCCGATTCTGATCTAGACATATCATGATTCGAGTTGACAAATAGATCCTCTCCACTTACTTCCCAAGTTCATTCAATTCGAACCAACTGCACGGGGACCAGGTTTGCCATCATAGTGATCCAAAACATGAAAGTTTCAGCTAGAACAGAGGCCCAAGCCTTTTCGGTCTAATGCCAGTAGCATTAGCCATCAACTTGGAGATTTCTTGATAAGAATCATTTAAAGTACTTAAGATAGTGGGCTGGGTCCCAGAATGTACAATGAAATGCCCTTTTCTTTGGGGCTCAAAAATTAATAAAATATCCGATTAATGGTCAGTTGACTCGCAGCTCCAGGCTGTTTCAATAAAAATTCAATCTTTACAAGGCCCATCAGATTTTTCAACCTCCACCTCCACCTCCACCTCCAGCTTCAACCCCGACCTCGACCCTCCCGAGTTTTCATTCATGGGTTTTACAACAGGACAGCAGCCGCTGATCTTGCGAATTTTTGGTACGCGATCATTTCAGATCTTGTCCCTCACACACTGAATGTATCAAAATTCAATTTTTTTGTGAACAGCTTGATTCTGGACCAGGTTTCGGTTTTCTTACGCCTGTTCTGGAATCTCTCTTATCCACTCCTCCCTAAATGTCCATGCTTGCAAAGTGAACATTCATCGAGTTCGAGACAACATGAATGTCCACAAAACTCAGCGTCTCCAGTCTCGCTGCCACCTGCCTCCATGCCTATTATGGTCCCTGTTATGGTCCCAGAACCCAGAGGAGCTCCCATGCCTCGAACTCTCCGGCCCAGAAAACCGATCAGGAACTGCTCTCGCCTCCGGTATGTTCCTTCCCGGTGGATACCTCGTCGGGCTATTTTCCTGGCTCCAAGATTCGAAATCCTCCCTGGCGTAGTTATTTCTTTCATAGGGAGCCCGAGATGAGGCACTAAAAGTTGATTGGTTAGTTTGAGAATAAGAATGAGGGTGACTATACTGATGATTTATCTCACGTCCACCTCCCCATGAAGAATTCATGTCCATGGAAGGACCGGGACCACCGGAGTACAGAGATGGGTGCGCCCGCTGCATTGGCTGCAGCTGTGGTGATGTGACTGCTGAATATGGAAGTGAATGCATTGGCCTTTTCCCCGTCGAGGTCGGGTTCTGTACTCCGTTCATGGGAGCAAACGCTTCCTGGGCTTGTGATTGAACAGCTGCGGACTCGATGGGAATTCTATGTTGGAGAGATGGGGCCATCATCGAATGTGTATGAACTTGACTTGACTGAGACAGGGAGTTTTGGACATTTCTTGCTTCTTGTCGGACCGTAGCAGGAAAATTGGACGCCTGTAGGGGCGGTGCTACAGTGGTGGAGGCATGCCCTTGGAAACTTCCTGACGTACTCGCTGCCGAAGCCGAAGCGTTGTGCCTGGAAAATGGATTCCTTACACCATCTGACCAAACACCCTGCAAAAATCACCAAACAGCGAAAAAGAAAGGCGTCACTTTGCTATTTTTAGTAATATTTTGTCCAGGGTTAGTTCGTATACATAGAAAAGATTATGAAACATCCGTCATAAGCGAGAGAGACGATTTTCTTTAACGTCGATGCCATGCCACTCCACTACAGTGAATCTGAGGTGGCGAATTTTCAAGTTAAGAAATTTGTCCTGACCCATCTCCTATGGTACATTATCTTGTACATTGGGAGAGGGCCAAAGTGGGACCCATTCTCTTGTGAGAGGCAGAAAGGGAGGGAGTAATATCTTGAGCCATCACCATTGGCGACGGTGCAACCCCGTTTTTCAGACTTGAGGAATTCATTTTTTCACAATTCAAAGACTTGAGCACAGAGAAGGAAGAAGATGAATTCATTTCGTTGATTCGTTTTAGTCGTATGTGTGGTTTTCGATAGCATCACTCCCACTGGCTCAACAGGGGGAACGAGAGCAGCAGAAATCGACCGTTGGCGAGAGTCCTAGTGTCGTAGTGCAGGAAAAACCTAGGTCACGCACCGTTACGGGAGGATTGCTGGAAGGCGTTGGAGATGGGAGGGACACTTCAACCCTCTCTCCTGTTCTGCCACCCACGCCAATGCCAGCGCCGACACCAAGTCCATTCAAATTCCCGGCTGCTCCACCTCCAGCCTTAATCATATCAAGAAGTCTCACTGTATCTGCACTCGATAAGCTCCCGGCTCCCCCCGAGGTCAGTGCGAAAACAATCTCTGGGTTCTTGAGCAGCACAGCCAGCAACTCGAGATCGGGCTCTGCCGGAGCAGGATTACTGTTTTGTGACATCGAAGCCAATCCTGCTCTTGCATTTTCATTAGAAGGAACCTGTGCTTCTGGGACGACATCAGCATCGGGTAACTGTTCAAGTGAAATCACTGGGGTTAGCGAGTCATCATAGTCCATCTCGCGATCCCACGGCTCTTTTGGATTGGGGGGTATCTCTTGGACTGTCCTGTAGATAGTCTCTTTCTCGCGGCGATTCCTGTTTTTCTGGAATTCGACTTCTTTGCTATCCTCACCTCCACCCACCCTCCACTGATCGTCCAGTTTGACTTCTGCAGAACAAACCAGTGAATGGGTTAAAGGGATATGATTTTATAGTTGAAAATAGATGACAATGTTTCTAACTAATGGCGCAAATTTTTTTGTGTTAGTCTTATTTTCACAATGACAGCTCTCGAAAGTAAGCTGGAGACTATGCTGCTTTCCTGCACTCTGTCAAAGTTGCAAAACCCCAGAATCATCAAATCAACTTGCTCAGCTCATTACCCAGAACAATGAGCAAGAACAAGATCAAGAATTATAGGATTCTGTATTTGCCTGAAGAAACTGAGGACAATAAAAGGAAAGTGACTAGCTATAACGATAGGGTACTCATTAAATCTCCTGCCACCTGATGGAAAATGAGAAACATACCCAGATCATCTACTATCCTATCACGCGTGAATGCATTAGGAGTGCAATTGACCATTACTTCATATAAATCTCAAATCAATCAGATGTCACACCAACGTGCTTGCTCATTGTAGGCATCCTCTGCATTTGGTTATTTTTTATGGTAAAAAAAAAAATTATATCCTCAGTCGAACATACCACTGTAAATTTCAACCAAGTGGAATTGTACATTTTTGTGATCTAAAAGTGATCTCTATTTATATTTGCAAGTCAGATGTTGAGGCACCACCATCTCTTCAGGCAACACTCTCAGATCAGTTGCAATCAGGCACCTCTCAGAATGTCATCGCATGGTGAGGAGAAAAAAGGATTCAGAATTGTTCAGGAGATCCAGAAGTCTAATATCACATTCTGGAGAAAGTTCATCGTTGAAAAGAATCAGAATTGTTTCATTCCATTTTGCTCGCGCATAAGAATGCCAACCAGAGATTTCAGCTTCAATTAGCATAATTATCTTAATCCACGCAATTATCAAATTAACGTAGCAACAATTCTTGAAGCGATACAGGGTCAATGAAACATAGTCAGCCGGCAACATAGCCCATTCCATCTACTGATAAGAATCCAATTGGAGATTCTAGTTTTGAGTCAAATGGTCCATCAAATGGGTGGAAATGAAGGAGCCAAACTGAGTAACACTGGTAATTATGGGTGCATATATTAAACAAGACAACGCTCTCCAATTGTGTCAAGCAGATATGCAGGAAAAACTTATTTCCCAGAGTTATCACTTCACGGAGTCACCCTACATGAAACTTAGCAAACTCTTGGTTATTGTTAGCACCTCTTCACTTGCAACTTTTGGGATACAATTTAACCCACAGATGGCCAATATAAGGAGTACCACGGTGCACATGCTTGACCCATAGTACACAAAATTACCTTGATCCACCAATTTTTTTTTAAAGATGAGGATCCTAGAAGTACCATCCCAAGTGGTTAGTTCTAAACATCAAAGGGGTAATTTGACAACGTTCTCTCTCCATTGAACTCCACCAATGCTTGACCCAAAAAAATAAAAAAATAAAAATCCACTAAATGACAAGAAAATTATTATACAAGTCACTGACCACCTCTCATGTCTTGTAAAAGAGACAAATCACATCGCATAGGCTATCTAGCAAATCACTGTTTGTAAGGAAAACCCAAACAAGACCTGCAATATCCTCTTGGTTAATTGACATTTTGCGACTTATACAAAATCTTTATTCCCAGGCAAGAATTATGGTCCTCAACAAACTATTGCAGCAAGTCAGAAAAACCAAGAAAGGTTCTCGAACAGCAAGATTACCTGCCGGTCTCTTCCACGGGATCCGAACCCTCTTACAGCCCTCCAATACAGTCTCCCTTGAATCCAATTTGGTCTTTGCAAAAGACATATCAAGCTTCTGAGGAGCTTCAGAGGGCATCACATTCTTTTGTAGTTCACCTTCGGACTGAACATGAACTGTAGCTGCTGGAGGCAAATTGACTGTCTTAGTCATTGAAGTTTTAATAGAACTTTCAGTTTTTATTTCATTACTCTCATTACAAGAGGACCCGCTCTTTCCATATTTGTTCTGCATGTGCAGTTGCCGCATTTTTGCCTTCTGAATATCATCAACAGACATTGGCCGACTGCGGCTAGCAGAAGCCACTCTGGAAGCCTGTGGGCTTCTGCCAGCCATTTTCTGCCCAGGCTGTTCCACCATCTGCACTTTCCTGCGCTCTCTATTTTCTGACATGGGCTAAGGCAGCAACTACAGCTCATATGGTATATTAATTCAATTAAACAACGGTAGAAGCAAATTCAACTCTCAGACATCTTATGAATCTTCTAATTCATTTTCAGCGCCAAACTATCAAATTGATCAAATTAAACTGGACGCATGAAAATCATAGTCAGGCCAGAATATGATAATACTTTTACAAAGATATATTTTAAGTACAAGATGGTTGAAGAACCCCTAGAAAATCCACTCAACTACTAAAAAATCTATGTTCAATTATCATCCAAGGCAATTGTAGTCCCATCAGTCTTAGCCAATCCGATGGCATTGTGTTACTTCTGGCCCCGTCAAACAAACTGCTTAGTACAAGTTTAGTGAGAACATTTTTCAGTTTCAAACGCTAATATCAACAATTAACAACTCCAAAATCCAAAGGGAAAAATATGACCCACAGCAGGATCACTCTTCCCAAAAGTCATGTCCAACAAATTTTCAGTCCACTGAACAGAGAACTCAGTTCCTAATCTGAGCAGGAGGATATCCTGGCTTTAGGAGAAGAAAAAAAAGGATAACAATGGTAGTGGAGGCTAAGCATCCATTCCTTGGCTGAGCAATGGCCTAGGAGATATGTAGACCTGTCAAAATGAGTCATAGACCCTTTTTTTAACCCATATTTGATGATCAAATCGTTATATGGGCTAGTTATATTCAGTGAACGGATTATAAATGGGTTTAGAATAGAAAAGCTCAAAATATGAGTGTCAATTGGGTTCATATTTAGACTCGACCCATCTCTATAACTCTCTCTTTACTCTCTCTCACCCTCAATCAATCTTGCACTCGCTCACTCTGTGCTCTCACCTCATTTTGGGTATGAGTTTTCCTAGATTGGGTCGAATATGGAAGTGTTTTAGCAATAAATGTTGGAAATGGTCAAAACGAGTTAAATGATATCAATTTGGATCAGACCATTTTTGACTTGACTCGACCATTTGACAAATCTAGGAATGGAACTTAGAAAGTCCAAAAAAATTTCCAAAAGGATACGGGCTGAAGTTACACCAAGGGCATGTTTCCTACTTGAATCATCAGCTGAAGCAGGCAAGAGTTTTAGTGCTTGTGAAGATTCCAACCTCCTGATGCAAGAAATGTTGCTCAAAACACTTTCAAGACACAAAAGAACTATCAAAACTTGATCATAAGTCACCCATACCTAGTAACCTCCAAATTTTCACATGAAGCGAGAATCTCTTCCTGTCAGCACTTAAATGGTTACTACCCTCAATATACAAAATTTGAGCAAACTTAATCATATTATAAAGAGGTACTTACAGATAAACTGTTATCTGAATGCCATGCTTCATCACCCATGATTTCACCAAACTGCCAAAAACAAGGTTTACAAATAATGAGTTCTATCTCCATAATTACAAAAGCGGGATGTGACCATGAACTTGCCTCTGCTTCACCATCATTTCTTTCTGCATTGCATTACGAGATCTCACGCCATTGGGCTTCTTATTAACCTGGGCCCGTGCAAACATTTTGCTCCATTTTGATAGCAAAGCCTTTGCCCTGTTTGATACATCTGATCTCCAAATCAGATAAATGAGTTTCAACTTTAACATGAAGAGAAGCATATGATACATGCATGCAAGAGTTTCTCACTATCTTACCCTAAAAAGAGAAAAGTAACTGACCCTCAACTAATACACAAAAAAGATATGAGAGAAAAACTAGACAATCAAGCTCCCAAGAAAATTACAAATGATTTTGGTTTGGTTAGTAATTCTTAAACATTTTCTCTTTAAACAGTCAAACAGCAGTTCCGCAAACCCCACCCCCCCCCCAAAAAAAAAAAAAACCCTAAATAAAAAGAAAAAGAAAAAAAGAAGAAGGGGGTTTGTGCTTATTCACCTCCTGAGAAAGGAGAGTATCTCTGCTGGAATTAATCGCATGGAATGAATAAACACAATAGCACTTTATTTGAGCAGCCAACCAATCACACAACAGTAAACCATCCCAGGACCAGGTAAGATGAAATGAGGAGCAAATATAAGAGACAACAATCGAGAATGCACGGAGTGAAAATTGTGCACTTCTATAAGCAAAAGCACACCTGATGTCCTATAAAACCGCAGTCTGTTAACAGTTTGGAGAACGGCAGACAATTGACTAGGAAGAGCTTTATGTAGAGGCAAATGAGAGAGAACCTGCAAGTGGTACAAAATAAGCTTAGCAACTTGCAATGCTTGGTGCAATTTAATTTGCGACTTCGATCATTTTCTACCTCAAGGATGATAGAAAGCACACTGGTTTGTTCTTCAGCGGATGCTTGGCTCAACCACGTTGCCAAGATCATTACACCACCTTTAGTCATAAACCTAGAAGCATGAATAGAAGTCAAAACAAATGGGAAAAGTTCTAGAAATACAGACAACAAAGAATCGGGTAAAAATTTACCAAGACAGTACTGAAGAATTCTCTATCCGCAGAATCCACTCCATTAACTTCACCTGCCCAGAAAATGTTTCTTCTTTCCCCATAAGCGTGAAGATATTTTGAACAAAATCTTTATCAGCCTCATCTATGCCAGGCAAGAGATCATTTTGCACAGGGCAAGGTGAGGCATCTCCAACATCTGGCGCAATAGAGTTCAATGGAAGTAGATCGACAGGTGTTGACGTTGCTGATTCAGAATTTACTGGGGGAAAAACATTAGAATCTTTTGGAGCTTTCAATCTAATGGCTTTCTCCCTTGAGAGTCGTACGAACTTTCTCACTCGTGACCGTTGACTATTAAAAAAATCTCGAACCTTCAAGTACATAAAATGCAAAGAGGTAAGGGGATATATATACTAATATCAGTAATTAAAGACAAGTGCAAACTATTTTACTTATCCATCTCGATAGATTGTCAATACAAGTCCCATGTCTCATTTCCAACAAACATGAAAAGATTACATAATCTCTGTTAATGCACAGAAATAGTGAAGTACTTGAAAGGTCCAAACTTCAGGCATACAGTGAGACTTCAATTGATTAAAAAAAAAAAAAACAGCAATCGAAGAGCCAAAAGAGCCAAACGGAGAAACAACCTGAGTAACTGTGACTCCAAAAAGAGCACTGATTTCCCGAGATTCCTTCTTGCTAATTGCATCTTTAATAGAAAAAACTGATTGCATATACTTCACAGCCTTAGGATTTAGCAAATCTCTAGGTCTTTTTCCTGAAATTTAGTAATCAACAGTCAAGATCAGACCAGCAGCAAAAGATGAAAACTAAAAGAAAAGAAAACCTTTTTGTTTTGCAGCTTACATAGCTGCCGGAAAAAGGAATAGTGTAGAGTTCTTGCAGGATTTTATGCGAAAATGTTACAACAAAACTCACACAATAATGACAACAATAGCACAACAAACTACTCAATTCACCAAATAACTGTCAACCCTGAGATTTCACTAAAAACAATTGGGTGCTAATTATTCTATAGAGACTTACCAATTTTAATTGACAATGCTCCAGCCGCCTGAAAATCATACATAGAAATCTGTTAGTAGAATTTAATTTTTTGGAAGAAAAACCACCATAAATCAACTTAGAGCCATCTAAAGCATGGACAGTATAAGAGATTTAATCTTCTGAAGTGCAGCTCAACTAAACCAAAATTACAAGAATACGGTCTTCTTGTTCTTTAATAAATAAGAAGAAGACACTGATCTTATATGTTTTTGGGAGAGATGCATTAATTGGACGAAACTTAGCATAACAAGGAGATGCACAAACCTGCCAACTATGTGAAATATGAAGAATCAATACATTTGCAACTTCCAAAAATTGACTGACAGAAAAACACTTAAAAAACCGAACTTTCAAAACCATAAACCACACCATTCAATAATCTTTCCAAACACATCGTGAAATCGCAGTTAACTTGAACCCCAAGACCTTACTGGCGAATGGAAACAAAAGCACAGACTTTTTGCAGGCATAGCCAGCAATGATCAGATGTTAAACCCACCAGTTCTTCTCAAAACTGGTATTCATCTTAATACAGAAGGGGAAGCCTCGACATCGAACGATAAACTACACATGCAAAAAGGTAGCTTCCCGCATGACTCGTGAACCATCTTCGCGCACATTGAACAGAGAAAGCCTCATCGAGGAACGGCCTCAAAGTCAAACATCACTTCCAAAGACCTCAGCGAAATCCTCATACCCCAATTCCGAGCAAAAATCAAGTCCTAGCGAGGGATCCCCAACCCTTCCCCCGAAAATCACCCCCCAAACGAAACCCACCCCTTGCATGCTCCGAAAACCCTAAAACTCTAGGTCGCTACCGAGACGCACCATTTCCTGGGCGAGAGGGTTCACGCCGGTGAGCCGGCATTGGGCGACGACGATGCTCTGGAGCCGGTCGATTTGGCCGCGGAAGAGCGCGTGCTGGGACTCCAGGAGCTGCCGGAGCGACTCCGGCGAGCTCCCGATCTCCTGCTCCGACAGGTCCTCCCCCAGGACCTCCATGCGCGAAAGCGCCCGATGCGGAAGGCTCGCGGGTCGGTGCGGTCGATCGGCGCGGCTCGCGCATTACCGATTCAGCTGGGGAAGCGCGAGCGCGGGCATGAGCTCGAGCTCGAGCGCGGGCGCGGGCACGAGTTCGAGCGCGCGATTTGCGGGAAGCTCGGGGACGACGTCCGTACGAATTAGGGTTTGGAGAGAGAGAGGAGAGAGAAAGAGAGAGGTGGAGCGAGACCGTGGGCAAAAGAGGCCGCTCACCAAACTCTTGTGCGTATGTAGACGCCGGCAACCGTCCCCAGGAAAACGTGAAAACGCTGGGCGAGGCTCTGGTAAAAAAACTACAATATTATAATCTAGGGATAAATGACATGAATCAATTCCCAGCTTTGACTCGATATATAATATAATTTTTTAACTTTAACCTAACATACAACATCGATTCTAAAATTTTAATTTATTCAATAGAACTTTTAATGAATGTTGAAACCAATCCCAAAACTATATAAAATTATCCAATATTATTCTTTTGTTAATCTTAGTTTAGGTCCGATAACTATTTTGAACATTTATCAAAAGTTTAGGTGCCGTATTGAACAAATTAAAAGTTCAGTAACGATATTGCACATTAACTTAAAATTTAAAGTTCATATTACATATTAAATTAAAGTTTAAGAATAACTAATGTCATTATCCCTATATTTCACAATGTATTTTTATTGTTCTTATCTATATCTAATGCTATGGTAGAGAAGAATATCATGTTTTTACAATGCTTTACTGCTATATTTGTATCTATTTTCCACTTATTTCTTCAAATTGATAGCCCATCAAATAAAATTTTTAATTTCCACTCCAAAAGTTAGGTTAATTATGTAATATAATCCCTGAATTTTTAATTTGTTTGATACACTCCCTCAATTTTTAAGAACATGTTCAAACTAGTTCTTAAATAACATGAAATTATACAATATTATCATTTCATTAAATTATATTCATAGAACAAATTAAAAGTTCCAAAATCACTTTACACATTATTAAATTACAGTTTAAAAATCATTTGTGTTACTTTTTCCTAAAACTCACCGTGTCACCTCAAGAACAGTTGCATGCGAATGACGCGAGCGTGAGAATCAGTACTTTAGATGCAGTGTGTCGTAAAATTGCATTAAGGATCGTACCATAGGAATTCAGTAGTCATGGCTAGGGCGCTACTTCTTATTCCAATTTTTCCTTCCAGTGGTAAATTCTTATTTCCACTCCATCCTAGAATCCGACGCGATATAAACACGAATAATTTGATTTGGCACAACATGTTTGATGATTTAGATATGTTGACAAATTTGGCTCATTTGCAGAGCAATTTAATTTTGGATCAACTTATCAAGAGGAAAAATTGGAATTTCAGTAGCTTCCACAAACAAAAGCTATTGATTTACTCGAAATGTTGGTAATATTCAAGAAAACAAATTACCGTCGCCAACTGAGTCGAGCACGAGTCTTTAGCTTAACATTAAGTAGTAATTTAATTTGAGAAAAGTCAGTGAATGAGATGACAATTTTATTTAAAGTTAGTAAATCCAAATTGTCCGTAAGACAAACAAATGAAATTTGGTAATTTGCTGGAGAAATTAGTAATTTTCATACCATGAGAATCGGTAACTTCATATGAGAGGTGATAATTATTGACTGTTGCCTTGATGACTATGTGCCGCTACTAAAAATCGACTACATTTCCTGAGATTAAGAAATGTCCCACCGGTACCATGAAGAACTGGGACAAAGCGGCTAACCGCTGGTTGCCTTCTCCGGTTCCGCTCTTATCCATGAATTCTATGTCTGCTTTCGGCTCCCAGTGGAGTGGGATGGTGCAGGCTCAGTGATTGAGAATCAGATAGTGCCAGGAACGTCAAATCTCTCAAACTGAATGATGCCCCCGCCCTGTGATGTTGAATCTAGAGCAATCGTTCCAGGATTATATGCGCTGATCCAGGACCAACTGAAGCAATGGTCATCCTTTAATCAGGCTATTACGCATGCTCCAAAATTAATTCACCTACAAAAGATTGCAGATTATAAAGACAAAACCAAACAATCCTACATGCTAACGCTCGGTGAAAGGACAAGACTCTCCAGTAACTTGATGCACGTGGCATACTGTAAAATTTTTATCAAATGAACATCTCACGAAAGCATTGCTAATAAGAAACAGAAACTCAGAACACAGAATTATAGAAAAAGACAAAAGGATACCGGTTTTTTATTGGAAAAAGGGTAGAAGGGGGCAACTAGCACTAGCGACTCCCTCTGGATATTACTATAAGGACAGGACACCAGGTAGGGAATGCTCGCTTTAAGCTATAATTGCTCTATAGCATCCACGACCGAAAGGTCAGAGGTTGGCTAGTCTGTTCTGCAATCCCACCGAGATGCTATCAGTCAAAAAGTTTCTCAATACGAGGTATGCCACAACTAGGCAATGCAACACGAGTAGTTTAGAGGTTACCTCACGATGGAGGACTCTCTTAGTATGCTTGAAATGTGAAATTTGGTCATTACACACCAAATAAAAGCAAACTTAGAAAGTAAACGCAATTTAAACTGCCTCAAGCAAATTTTTGAAAAGCAGATGATTAGGGCCAGAAAGACCACCTACTGCCAGGTTAAACACAAACTCAAACCACTGGACAGATCCTTTTAAAGCAACATAAGGCAGAACTTTCAAGATTTAAAAGAAATGCAACACCACTGGACAGTGGTCCATACATTGAGAGGAAGCCTAAATAATTGAGTAACTCAACGCCAAAAGCTGGAAGTCCAATAGTAGAATGGGAATATGAAAACAATATAGTTAAGAATCTTAAATGAGTTTAGGACTTACCCATAACATGAACTGATAATCCACTGTCCGCCATGGTTTCCTTAATTTATTTTGAATGACCTTCAAACTGATCCCTCAGCAACTCGTACTTCTTGAGCTCAGCCATGGAGAGGGAAGGGGAGAGTTCTCCCAAGACCTGCCAAGGTAGATCTGAATTCAGGCATATACAATCCAGGAAAGCATATTCTTGTCATTTGCTGCGCTCATGCATGAGAATGAATTTGAACACCAGATAAGACGCAGGAATAGTTGTGACTTGATTTCTGATCAGAAAGAGGCACTGCCAGCCATGCCAATCAATGACTTGTGAGAAGTGAAATTCCATAATATTAAAGTACCAAATACTCAAGATAATGTTGATTTCTGTGGAAGGGCATAGACCAGGGTTGGGGATTGAACATTATTACTGTGGAAGTGGCAATTATTCTCTCTCGACATGATCTCATAAAAAGCAAAAAGGAAATCTTCCATATATTGAACTTTAGTCTTACTTTTACAAGGGAATGTCATACGATGATATATTGCCTTCCGAGCCAAACTCATTCATGTTCAGAAAAGTTTATACTTTATATAGGATTAATTGATAGACAATTTTTTTACCTAATGAAACTATGGATAACTTTGCCACATCAAATATAATTGAACGGGTGCAGACAGGACAACTACTCCTGGAGTACAGTTGGCCAAAGATATTAAGACCTAGGGTGAAATACTCCAACACTCCTCATATCTCCGACAACATTGCAGTGATAATATGTCGGGAAAATTCACTTGGACACCCCGAGTCAGGGTCTACTGGATGGAGCCACTACATTTTTCTGACTGATTTCAAATTCAGAGGTTGTTGTGGTACCCTAGAATTCATAACCCTAGCTCCTCCCTCTCTCTTTTGTCTGAGAAAATCCTCTTCTCCTTTTGTGGCTGAATCGGAGCCCGCTATCTTCTCTTTTGCCGAGGTATCGAGATTCAACATTAGCACCCATTTACACATTGAAATCATAGAAAACCACAACAGATTATGTTTCCTCCCCAATCTCAGAATAAGTTTCTGAACATTCTGCAAGTTCGATACCCACTTAAGTTCCTTTTTTCTTTTTCTTTTTTTTCCCCCTGGATCCGAGCTTAAGTTGAGTTGCTCAGTCCTGTAGCCATTATAATCTTTTAGGGCAGTCAGAAATATCATTCATTCTGAAAGAGACTTCCCATTATCGGTCCTAAGAGTTATTAAGTCAAAGTTCCTATTTCATTTTTCATTACTAAATCCCCACCTTTTGTCTTCTTTAAGCCAAATTTGAGGAGTGTTGGGCACCATACTTCTAATGGCTGGGAACCCACTACATCTTATGCTTTTTATGTGAGTCCCTGAATTAAGCTTGTAGAACAGTGAAAATTCTTTATTGTAGATAAAACCCTACAAACAAGAAAGTGATAAGATAGAATCCTCATGTGTTCCTCTAATTTGATTATGAAAGGGTCAAAGAGCTATTACCTCCACAAAATCTTCATATTCAACCACCACAGAGTCAGCTGCAAGGTCCTTGGAAGAAGAATCTACGTCTGAACTTAAAACCTGCACACAAACCATTAGAAGAAGCATAAACTACATGCACCAAGAAGCCAATTTTTTTATAAAAAAAAAAGAAAAGTAATTGGGTTTGCTAAAAACTTTACATCAGTGTTACAGAAGACACAACTGACCTTGCTCTTTGCAGCGTGAAACCAAGCATCTGCACACAGGGCATACATGTCTGCACCAGTAAAATTTGGCGGGCATTTCATGGCTATGGAGTATAGAGATACATCTTCATGCAATTTAAACTTCCTTGTAAGTGCTTTCAGGACCCTGGAAAAGGTCATACAGAAACTGTAAAATCTCCAGGGAATTATACAACGAGTGAAAATAGAAAGTGACTTGCACAAATGGCAAATGCAAAGACAATAGTTCACCGTTCACGATAAGATGCATCAGCATTGACCCCAATATAGAGTAATTTGTCAAATCGACCTGGCCTTAGAAGTGCTGGATCAATAAGATCTGGTCTGTTGCTAGCCCCAATTATAAACAAATCCTAACACGCCAAAAGGATGTGAGGGTAAATGTACTCCGCTGAGCTAGCAGAAACCTCGAGAAAGTTAAATTGGGAAAGATAACTGGAGGAGAAAGTGTAGGCATCTGCACTGTAAATAACCTGTGTGTCATCATTTAATCCATCGATTTCCGCAAGCATCTACAATAAGAAGACACCTGTGTTAATGCAATAGCTTAGAGTGGAACATAACAGAGGCTAACATGAACTGGTTTCTCTCTTTACCTGAGAAACAACTCTATCCATTACGCCACCAGAATCTCCCGAAGCACCACGAGCTGGAGCCAGAGAATCAAGTTCGTCAAAGAAGATAACACAAGGACGAGCAGATCTTGCCTGCAGAACATGTGGAGTATCTTAATATTAACTTTTGAGCTAGAAAAATTATCAAGAATGACCTCAGTTGAACATTTTTAAAAAATCTTAAGAGGAATATTGAAATAAAGCAAACATTTCACCTTCTGGAAAATATCTCGGACATTTTTCTCTGACTCTCCAATGTACATATTAATAAGCTCAGGTCCTTTCACACTAAGGAAATTCAGGGAACATTCTGTTGCCACAGCCTTCGCCAGCAAGGTCTGCAATTTGGAAAGGAATCACATATAACCATGCATACCTTGTCCATCTATTAACGGAAGCCTATATAACAAAACGAAAGCAGATTTCTGGACAAGGACGGCAAACTGAAATATGACTTCAGAACTCACTTTTCCGGTTCCAGGAGGACCATATAGAAGAACACCAGATCGCTTGCGCAATCCTGAAGAGAACAAATCCTTGTGGAGTAAAGGCAACTGCAATTTGACAATATCTCAGTGAGTGTTAAACTTTTGATTGGATCTGTACTGGTTTTACTTTTCCTTATTTGTTTCATACAGGTTTACTTTCAAACTTCTGTGCTAATTAAAATTTCCATCCAAGAATAAGAATAAAAGGAGTACAAGGAATATGCAAAATCTAGCATCAAAACAATACAAGCAATCAGCTGTCAGGGTGATAACTGCACCACATTGGCACACATATAAACCACAATTTGTTGCTTACATAGTATACAACCCCACCCCTGGACTTTCTCATTAACGTCATCATAAATAAGCTTCTGAATATACATCTTCAACACAAAACTAGTTCCTTAGACTCTTAAGTCGAATTCTTATGCAAACTGCATAAAGTGTCAAATTCCTGGATATAAACATAATTACATGTTTAAACCAGCAATACTCATGTAACTAAAATAAATAGTCAAAGAGATGGTCTATTAAGCAAATCGACAGGATAAATATGAAAGTAGATGCTGAGGACAAGATGACAAAATATGGCAAAGTTAACTTTTTTCTTTTCTTTTTAATCAAAGTCGACCCAAGTGTATATTGATCTTGAGGGTGGTGTTATGCATGATTAGCTAAGAATTTCAGTGGCCAGAACAATTTCCATCTCCCACAGCCCATCTTGCAGAAGGCATACTTTCAGAACTAAATTTTAGTTGTTTATGCATTCTTCATTGTTTCTTTCATCTTCGTTTAGGTCAAATATAACTCATAGTCAAACAAAACCTGCTAAATGTGTAAGCCCCCGATGTGTAAACCACACCAATATATTAATTGACTAAATATTTCTATGTGCATGCTAATCAGTAAGTGTAGCCATGGAAGTCGATAATACGGAAGGCTAGGCATTTTCCCTTTAAAAGGAACAAGGATAGGCCTGATTTATCAACTAGTACTGATAACAGATAACAGATAACAGAAAATAAGATTCCACCTGAACAGTATCCAAAATTGATTTTTTTACATCCTCAAGACCTCCAACGTCTTCCCACTTCACATTAGGAACCTGTGACAAAAGCTCGAGTTAAGGTGCATCTCCAAGTAATAGAAGATATGATTGATGATACTGTTGCTCAGTCCACTTACTTTAGGAGTACCCAAAGCCACTGCATTCCTCTTCTTTGACCGTTCCAAGGCTTGGGCCAAATCATCTTTCCTGAGAACCTGATCTACAGCCTCTTTTACATCATTTTCTGGCACAGTTTTGTCTTCTGCAGATTTGTGATGCATATTCCCAGAATCAACTTCGTTTTTATGCAAAATGCTCCCAGGCATTATGTTTGCGCCAGCATCGGCAATTAAAGCATTCAGGTCCCTGGGAATAAAGCCAGATGTCTGTCCGACTATATCTCTTACAAATTCTTCTGGACTACTCTGCAAGAAGCAACGATCCAAACAGTCAAAGTCAACAATCATGTGGAATGAGCCATACTAATGTAAAGCAAAAGGATATTTTGAATGTAGGCCCATCTTTCCTAAATTCTCAAGATCTTTGTTTGCCATGAAATAGATTATTTAATTAGAAAATAGAGATTTAAGATAAGAAGGGGCAAGTTAGTGTTCCAGCACCCAATTCAGAGCATAATTGAAAAGCTAATCCAATGAATAATAATGATAAGAAAATGTGCCAGGTGACCTCAACAATGCAAACAATCACCATAGACGATGTCTTATTTCCTAACTCTAAAGGCATCCTAGAAATCAACTCAGGAAGAGAAAGAGAGAAAGGGTGTGGGGGGAGGGGGAGAGGGGTAAAGTCAGGTACTAATCAAACTAGAGATTATAAATTAAGACTTGAGAGCATTTACATTCACTAAGCAGAGGTTCCAACAGGAATAACATATCGCCGAAAAAGTTAGGATTTATATACGTACATTAGGCAGCAGATCAGAAATGCTCTTCAGTGACTGGCTAAGCATCTCAATCCTTTGTTCCTCAGTTAGAGGACCCATAGTTATCTCATGACTGAAGCAACGTCTAATGGTAGGAGGTAGGCCTTCAGTGCTATCCGCAGTTGCAACTAACAACACCTTACGTGCATAAGTATTTCCAGCCTGCTTCATGAACAAAATATAGATGCACCAGTTATTAAAAAATTCTAAGCAATTCAGTATGAATATTGGAGATATACCAAAAGAATATCCATAATCAAAATTTAAATTCAGGAAGCACTGAAAACCTTCCTCTTGACAAGGACTTTAAGCTTCAGGGTTAGAACCATGGAATCATTTGAGCCCAAGATCCATATTTAATCATCATTGCAAACAATTAACATATTTTCACCATCTATTGGAGCTTACATGTAATTGTGAAAATAAGAATTCAGAATATACTAAAGCACACTTAGAAAACCATAGGAGGTACTATGGGAGAGTATTTTAATGACTAAACTTCCTTCCTCTATGAGCATTTTTCGTGATTCTACTACTTAGGTGAAGCAAAAGTTTTTAATTAGTGTTTGTTGTTAGTCTCTTTTTCCTATTCTTGTGTATTCATCATGTTCTTTTACAGTTTTCTTCAAGTGATTTTATCTGATAAATCATATTCAGCAGAAGTTTCGTTAACATTTATAACCACCAATTTTGCTGGCCCTTCCTCTTTGCTTATCTGAATTGTAGCACATCAAGATCCTTAATGAAGGGAAAGTTTTTAAAAAAGAAGAAGACTTATTGTTCCTTGACTAAGGTCATTAAAAGGATATGATCAATTAACAGATTACAAGCAAATGAGTTATTCTTCTGGGAAAGAGCTTGATACTTTCTATCCATACCAAATCACCATTCAAGTTTTCTGAGGCATAAACATCCTCATCTTCATTATCTTGGATAGTGAATTCCCTTATGACTGATGCAAGTTCGGAAGAGATGCCGTTTTGATCATTTGGTAAACCCTCATTAGATCCCAAATTCCGAAAAGCATCAAAGTGGCAGAGGAGAAGTATTGACGGTGAATATCTACAAAAGGCAGCAAGAGTGACTCAGCAATAATGGATAAGTATCGACGGTGGATATCTACAAAACCCTCATTAGATCCCAGATTCCAAAGATACTTTTTCCCCATAAATGTGAATAGAATCCAGAAATAATAAATTGCTAAAGGAAGAGTATGCATTTTACTCATTCTTATTGAATGATTCATCTTATGAACCAACATAGAAAACAACTTAAGAGATTACTTCTTCACCTTTCTGCAGTGTTGAATGCTTCAGCTAGGGAAATGGATGTTTTTTTCTCAGAGGAAGACATTAGACTGTTACAGCTGAACTCCACTACATGCAGACCCAATCGGCGAGCAACAAACCTAACTACAGTTCTCTTCCCACATCCTGCAAAATCAGTAACTAAAAACCTAAGCAACAAGAAACTTAAAGAGAGATAAAATGTCAACAAATAATGCAGTGTTAAGGACATCTAAATGCTAATAACAATTTCATATTTGGGATGCATTCACCTGTCAAACCAGACAACAAGACAGCCACTCTAAATTTAACAGCAAGTGCTGATGAACACAGAGATGGTGTGAGCACAGAGGCCAAAATCTTCACGGTATCTCCTTGCAAAGGTGCAAATGTTTTTGGGTGGTCACAAAGTAAATCTGGAGGAATGCAAGATTGGACATTCCCTCCAAGAACAAGGGCAGTTTTAGTGCGGTTGACTCGAAGAACAGGGTTGTCTGATGGCTCCATAGCCACCACCTGAATACCACAAACTATCAGTGTAGCCAGCCTTTGCATTAAACTTGAAGATCTCTCACAAATATCACATTCAAATCGTGGGAATAATGAGAGCATTTACCTTGAAGTAGATGACATCATCATTTGGCAACTTTTGGCTGCAGCGAATGCAAATAACTGAGTTGCAACTCCATTTAATCTTAATACTGAAAACATCACCGATCGTTAGATGTCTATCTATTTCAAAGTACTTTTGGAGTGCAAGATCAATCATTTCTTGGCGATCCTCAGCTTCAACTGATGAACTTCCTTTCAGAGATCCAATGGTGCCACATTCTGGTATCTTCACAAAAGAAATCCGCAAGTGTGATGCATAGTTTGGTAATTGTCCCAGAGGTTTCAGCTCCAAGTCAATTACTGGAATTTCACCACCCTGTTCCGACATTCCATTATCTACCTTAGGTCTGAAGAAGGATGTTAAAGCGTCTTCTCCATGGTGAACTAGGGTTCTGAAGCATGACAGGTGCAAACCGAGGTTGAATGCTAATAAAGGAGACAAGTAGGCTACTTCACGATCTGGCAAAGCTGGCTTAGTTGGAGGGACACTACACGACGGGAAGATCAATAATTCCTTTTCACACTGGGAAAAGGGAAGCTTTACTTGATCTGAATGCTCAAGTGTGGACGGAGGATCGAGGACAACTACTTGAGCCATTCTCACAGAGTTCGTGTCGAGATTCCTTATATGCACCTATTCCACAAAATGAAGTATAACTAAGTCAACGACTAGGCTCAGAACAATTTCACATGCTTCCAGATGAAGAAGTTGGTAAAAACTCAAAAAAAAAAAAAAAAAAAAAAAAAATATTTCTTTTGCTGGCAGAAAGCACCTCACTTTTCATGAGGGAAAGGGCGAATGGATGCAGACACATCCAAGATACTCCATTAGATGTAACGTCTGTTTTCATTCATTTTCTCCTTTAAAGTCCTTTGTGCTGAAAGAAAATCAATAGCAACCACCAAATGTAGCTCGACAATTCCACAACCGTGACAACCATCCCGATTCATTGTAAACCGGATACATCTACTGTCGTGAACTCATCTAGGCAATCACAAATTTCCACCGCAAAGGAGTAGCTTCGGTACTTCACAAGCATCTCAATCACGACCGCTCATTTTCCTGCTGCTTCGCCAATTCCACATATCTATACTAATACACTTGCTAATTCGTGCGTTTAAGGAATCAAAGAAGGAACCTAACCATCGACAGCTCAAGCAACCTCTACCTCTCCGTCCAACTCAATCACATTAGTTGCTTAAAACAACAGCAAAGAAAGCAAACTCCAAAACTCATCACATCCTCCTCTCCTCCTCCTCGAGCCTCCCACCGATAGCGACACCAAACTCGCCTCGAACTCGTCCGTCTCCTCGAGCGGAAAAAGGGAGGGAGAAAAGAAAGCAAGAGAGGTTCCTGCAACCTTACCAGGGAGCCAGAAGTCATGGAGAGCCGCTTCAGAGCGGACGTCGAGAGCCCGACCAGCGCCGCGTCGTCGAGCCTCGCCAACCTCGGGTCCGACTCCTCGGCCCTCTCCCTCGCGAACCGGAGGATTCCGGCGGGCAGCTTCAGCTCCGGCGACGGCGACGCGCCGTCGGGGACAAGCCCGCCGCCCTCGGGGCGGGACGGGCCGAGCACGGAGTCGACGAGGGATTTGGTCGAGGAGAGGACCAGAGGCCGCCTCCGCTCCACCATTTCTCGAGAGCGCGTGGAGGAGCGGAACCGAGCAGCAGAGCGAGAGGATGCGCGCGTTTCTTCCGGAGCTTGCGGGGGTTTGGGGAGGAGGATCGAGGTGATCCTTACGCGCGACTCGAGGAGGAGGGGATGATGACGAGGTTGCGATTTACGGCTTAGTCGTCGTGTGAGTCTGAAGCTGCGCGGGCGTTGACCGCTTTCTTACCGGTTGCTGTAAAAGAATATTTATCTATTTATTAATAATAGACGTTATATATGGTGAGAATTTGTGAAAATATTTAATTATGAAGGCATAGGGAGGCAGAGAAAAGTTTTGAATACAGCGCCACTTTATTTGATATTACGTGAAATTTTATAAAATTATTATTAACTGTTCTAAAACTTTAAACCGTCAGGTAAATACGTGATTTTAATATTTAAATATTCTAACACATATGTTTAGGTTAAGTAATTAAAATGAAGGATCACTTTTAACAAAATTCTAAATGAGTTTGAAAGAACTTATTTAAAACAAAATTAGTGAGACGCAAAGCGAGGACACTAGTTGAATTCCAAAAAGTGATTTGAGAACATATCCATGAAGAGATTAACAGCCTCGAATGCAGTGCATTGTGTTTTAAGTGATCTTTTCGAATTCCACTGACGAAACTCATAACTTTGCCTGGATCAAAAGTAATGCTCCATTGAAGTTGAGGTTCTTTAAATTCGTTTATTCAAGTGCAACTCGTAGATTTGAAAGTAGTGATATGTTAATCGATTTATAAACATGTACTTTGGATTAGAAATATAATAACTAAATCCATTATTTTTCGCATTTCTTGTAAAATTAAACAAAGTAAAAGCTTAGGCCCGAACCGACCGGTTCATTCACTCCGGGCCATTTCTTGCATTACTAGGCCTGGCTAAAACTGGGAATGTCCTCGATCTGATTTTGAGTCCTAAGTAGTCGTGGACAGATATCTTAAAAGCAGAACCCACAGAAATGATTTTGATCAGCTAACCTGAACGAGAAACGAAAGGCAAGAAGCATGATCTTTTGGTGTCGCCTCTGTATCTGAAGATCTTTGTTCCTAGCATGGACAGACACGACACGCATGTAAACCTTACCTGCCGAAGCATTCGTCATGTCTAATGATCTGCTTCGGTCATTACGCTATAATATCAATCACTCCAGAAGCAACCAGATATTCCTCATCCCCCACCCTACCAGTCCACGCTTCAATCTCCCGCCGGTCAGGGTTTCGAATTTCTGACCTCTCAATCCGCCATTATTACGCTTGTCATGAGACTGGTGCCCAGGGATTATCCGAGCTCTCAATTCATCTGCTTCCATGTGACTTCGATTTTGCAATAATCCTGGGATGTCTCATCACTGAACATTCATAATATTTTGGGGCTTCCAGAAGTTCAATTTGGTTTCTTTGCATATAAGAATGTCAAAAGGCTTCAGTAGACTATGAAGTAGCAGAAGAAGAAGGAAGCATGAGAGAGCGACTCTTCTCATTGAATGGAAGGTTGAGTTACACAGAATAAGAGGGTGGCTCCGACTGTCCAACTCAAGACATGGACCCTATTCTCTTTACATATAAGTAAAACTCCATGCACACATATGCCATCAGCCAATAAACTAAATGTTACCGGGGCATGTAATGGCGGAGCAGAAGCACATCATCTGCATAAGTACAACATCAATCTTCTGTTAAGGAGACCCCCTCCAGTTGATTGCTAGCCCAATAATCCCAAAACTATGGCCACAAGACACCAGAACTCAGCTGGCTGTTGCAGTAGCGGTGACAGACTCCGCTAGCTCTTCAAGTAGTTCCTTTTGCTCCATCGCAGCGCAAGACTGCAAGAGAGTTTTTGTGGTGAGGAACTCAATTTCTAGCAGCAGCTCTAGAGAAATGTGAGATCCTCATGAGAATCATGTCAATCCTAGTCAAATTCACTTTTAGCCTTCTTAAGAGATTTCAAAGTCACAGGACTACCAACAATTGTGGGATACTAAAATTTCCAGCAAAAGGCTAGGACTTGGTAGTTCCGTCCTCTTGAGACTCAAATTTACATGACTAAATTCCTAAATTGCTTGTTGTGGCACCCATCATGTACATTATAGTTCTATACTTGCACAAAATCATTGAGTTTAAATTTGCCCATGATTTGCATTTTGCGAAAACAATGTAACTTCTTCATTCACAAGACATGGATTGCTATTGAATCCATAAGCCCGCAAACAGGAGGGGGTAGTAACTGATGACAGATTGTCAAGAATATACCTGGACTGCACTTTCAAGGTCACCATTGAGAAAAGACATCAGCTCAAAGTTCATCTTTAACCTATGGTCGGTGACTCTGTTATCCTGACAAAATATAGTACCTCAGAATTACTGTCATGGAGCAAGACAAGATTTATACAATCAACTGTCCTTTCAAACATATCCAGAACATGATACAATAAATGCATCTAGGGATGTTAGAACCGAACCTGAACCGAAACCGAAACTGAACTGAACCGAACCAAAATTTCATGCATTTTCGAATCGGTTCAGATAATGGAAAGATAACCGTTATTTTTTTCGGTCCGGGTTATTTCTGAACCGAAATTCTTAATAAAAACTAAATGCCCACCTTAAAATCTCTCCTCTTTCTCACCTCTTATTCTATTCGGTTCCAATAAGCAAGGCGTAAACCGAAAAACCGAAAACTGAACCGAACCGGGTTTTCGGTTCAGTTCATATTCAGTTCAGATCACGATTCGGTTTGGTTTAGTTGCTTACCTTATTGGTTCGGTGCGGTTCAGATTTCCTAAAAGCCTGTACCCGAACCGAACATATATCCACTAATAGAATCTCAGTGGCTGAACCAAAGTGCAGAATTCTTATGATGAAACCATATCTTGATCCCAGGCAAGCATTTTGTTGACCAATGTATAAACAGTGCATTTCATGTGTGCTCTAAAGAATTAAAAAGGACAAAAGACACATCTAGTGCTTCAAATATCCCCAAAAGGGGGCACATATATACACAGCTTGCTTAAAAAAATAGAGGAAAGACAGAACTGTTGACCACATACTTTGTAGTTGTATGTCCTAATCTTTTCTGCCCGAGCCCCAGTGCCAACCTGCACGTGACATATATATCAGAAAAGGACTCGTACAGCACACAAAGAGAACAATTTTGAAATACTACCCAACGTGGCATTCTAAAGAGATGCAACTCATAAATGAATCTACCACTGGCAACTAAAGGCAAACAGATATCATGCTGACTAAAAATTCATAATGGAAATCATGAAGCGCATTCTCAGTGAAGTTGCAAAAGAATAAAACAGATTACGCATCAACCTGACAGAGACATATCTACCAAACCTGTAATTTTCTCTGACTTCTTATCTTCTCTTGCTGCTCTCTTAGTTTCATCTCATATCTGTCACAAGGTTCACAAAAAATATTATTTTGGAACGCAAATGAAAACAAGGAGATAAACCTTTAGATAAATAGAGCCAATGAAGGAAATATCAACTCCCCCCCAAAAAAAAAAAAAATTTTAGAACTAATTTGATTCAATTAATAAGCCAAAAAAAGAATACCAAAACGGCAAGAATATAGCATTTGAGAAAAAGGGTCAAGTGTGACAATGTCAGTTGCTATTTTTATGTAGTGAATTGATTTTGTAGACAATACATACAATTTTGCTCGCAGAAGCTGCATGGCCCGACTTTTGTTTCGAAGTTGTGTCCTCTCTTCAGTACAGAATATCCGAATTCCCGTTGGCTTATGAAAAAGATCAGCAGCTGTCTCAACCTTATTCACATTCTGACCTGTATCAGTAGAAGTACCATCAATGGAAACATTAGCATTCTGAAACAACATTAAATGGTGATACACATGGGAGGGTGTTCACTAGTAAGTAAATATGAGCAAAATCTTCTAATTGTTGTCCTTAATGCCTAATCTTTGACTGAGGAAATCATAATAAAAGAAAATACTATTCATCTTGATGTCTATTGAAAAGTACCTCCAGCACCACCGGACCTTGCAGTTGTAAGTTCAATATCCTTAGGGTCAATAACCACATCAACTTCATCAGCCTAATCCAAAATATGGTACAGATTAGTCGATTCACTCCCTTTAAAAACAACAACAGCAATATATAGAAAGCAAGTTCAAACTCATCAAGCATATATCAAGTCCGAAGTGCCCAACTAAACCTAGCACAACAGCATTACTGAAAACAATAACTGTATTTTTACATTTTGCAGTACTGAGAAAGCTGGTATTAATAGTCATTCTGCAAGTAATTGAAGAAATGCAACCCATTAAACAGAGTCCTAACTTCAAATGTTTTGCACATCCCTCATTTACCAAAAGAACTTTAGGCATATCAATGAGCTACTGAAATAACAGGAGTATCTCTGGCACAACATTTGCCACAGGTTATTGAAGAACATTGACATGAGCAAAAAATTGGACCATATATTATCAAGTGTTGAAGTAAACGAAAATCTACCTGTGGCATGATTGCCACTGTAGCAGTTGAGGTATGCACACGTCCTTGTGCTTCTGTTTGAGGGACACGTTGAACACGATGCACGCCTGACTCATACTTCAATTTGCTATACACTTGATTACCTTTAATCTCCATCACATAGGTTTTATACCCTCCCTTTTCAGCCTGTAAAGAATAAAAAGATTGCCTACATATCCACAAAGCACAGAGCAAACCGCAAATTTTTGGTAGTGAAGAATGTATACCTCAGAACAGGAGACCGGGGAATATTTCCATGAGTTCTGCTCACTATACCTCTGATACATGCTTACCTTAGCAAAAGAGCACACAGAATAAAAGTGTGTTTCAGGATTTGCAGCACTGCAACTTAAATCAAACCTCTAAACTTCATATTTTCTAAAGCTTGTCAAATATGATAAAATTAAAAATAAAAAAGAGCAACATTTACCTAGCCTAGGCAGACAGCAGTCCAGCTTAAATATATTCATAAAAGAAATGCCAGTAAGAAAATCTTTACTTTACATAGATACTAATAGAGCCAACACACGGATATGACAATTAATTCCATTCAAGTTCATCTCCCAATACAAAAGATACTCAATATTGAGCAGCACGAAAGTCAACTCTTTTTCAGACAATAGTTTGACTAGCTCAAACCCCCCAAAAAAAAAAAAAAAACCACCAACCAAAAGAATAGAAAAAATAAAACAAAGAAAAACAAGCCTATCAGATGTACTTCCTTAACAGCATTTCAGAGTACTATAAAGAATCTAATGCCAGCAATTTAACCTCTTTAGAGTGAATTCTTCTTAGTGAGCATCAAGTTTTGAATATGAAAACATATAGAAGAGAGTGCACTCCAAATGAACAAGGAAACATATACCTACAAGATCACCAGCCCAAATCCCAGCTTCATCTCCACCAGTGCCAGCCCTCACTAAGTAAAGAATAAGTAGAGATATTGATTAAGTAAATTAAAAGAGGAAGTTACTGTCAAAACATGTGAGCATATATCAGCCAAAAGACAAAAATGACAAGCATTTGAAAACAATCCGAAGCATCCAAGCACATGAACTAGCTTCAAATGATAACAGGAGAGAAGGTTAAAATTTTTAATCAAACCTTACACCATATATTGAAAAGGGAATATGTCGTGTGCAAACCTAATTTCCTAAACGCTCTCCCTAGACTAAAAGACAAAACAGGACATGCTCTGGCTGAAAATTTTAGGATGAGTTTGCAGGCAAAATGCCTCATGTCAGCACTCATGCTTTAGCTTCTTATTTTTAAATTTTGGACATTCTAAACATCAACAGAAAGGTAAAATCAATTTAAAAGCCTAAAGATACGACCTTGGGACCAGTGATTTTTAAAAAAGGCATTCAGCTGTAAAAGGAGGGGCTTTTTTCCTTTCAAAATTACAGAATTACTTCACTCCTTTGCGGACCCATAAACCTACAATGGTCTGCATCTCAGACATTCCACACACAGAATGCTATTCTAAATTGTAAGTCGTAGCAGTAAGCAAAAGTAAATTCTGAACGTAACTGAAGTAAAAACTGAGCTATCAGCTAACTAGATATAGATATTTTATTTTGCTTATTTGATGTAGGATTTTGTTCCGATTCACATCTAATACGGGTCAACCAATAAAACCCTATGATTGGTTGCTATCCAAATAACATGGCAAGGCCATGTACATTCTGTAACCAAAGGTCTCAAGCGCCATATAACAACTTCTAATTAATAACGGAGCTGAAATGACAGTAAAAGATAGTGTGCTGCAATTAGTTATCAATATTGCAGTAACTGTGACAAAATAACATTCTTCCAGCTGACTACATCAAATAGAAAATGATTGAATAAATAGCATCTACTGTAGTTAATGATGTCACAGAGACAAGACCCAAGAGTACATGTAATGATGATTTAGTCCAAATATCAACCATTAATGTACGATCACTAAATTTGTTTTTAATGTGTTTTTATTATAAGTGTCAATTTAGCAGAAGCTTGAATTGACATACATCCTAAACCCTGTGGTTATGGCACAAACTATTGGAAGCAGATTTCACCACATAAGAAGAGTGAAATCACAAGCAAACGTAACTCAAGTATGATTAAACAACCAGATCTTGCAGTTGTTACTTATATATTCCTTGAGATTTCTCCCCAATTTCTCCTTCACAAAGACATCAATTCATGGTTCTTATGAGCTTTAACATCCAGTGTTTTTTGAAGTCATCCCAAAAACAAATGTGCAGCAAGCTACTTAGATCGAACATATAATTTACCTTCAAGCATAATATTTTTTGCATCAAGTGGATCGCTTGGAAGCAACAATACCTGTAGACGCAGGGACAAGTGGTGCATGAGATCACTGCTCCATGACCAATTAAAAAAAAAATGATAACTCTAGTAAAGGATACAAAAAATAAGGCTGTATTGACCTTAAGCTTCTCCTCAATCTCCTTAAGCTCATTCTCCAAAGAACCAATTTCATAAGCTATCATCTCGGCCATTTCTCCACCATCACCTTCCTCCTTTGCCAAAGCTATACGTCGACACAAGAAAAACAGAAAATTTAATCAGAAAGTTCAAGGTCGACAAAGTTTATTCAGATAAGCGAACCTTTCGTGTCTTCCAGATTCTTTTCACAATCCTTAAACCTTCTATACGTCGCAACAACCTACAAAGCAGGGCCATTACGCCATGCTCAGCAAAAAGCATAAACCACCACATAGAGGACTCAGTTCTGACCACGATATGAGAAGAAAAATCGTATGAGGAGTACCTCGTCGAGCTCCGACACTGATTGAGCCAGCTTTTGATACTCGCCAGGGTTCGAGACTACTTCAGGATCAGCTAGCTTGACCTGCAATTTATCTCTAGTCACAGCCACAATGTCCACGAACGCTCCCAAGACACACGATGAAAACAACTAAATTCGCGAACTGCGCCTACAAGCAAGCGTCGCGCAGTTCGCCGATTCACAACGATCGCAAAAGCTTCGCGGAGCCAGAAGCAATAGCAATAACCTTACCGACAGCTCTTTCCAAGTCTTCTCCGCCGATTCCAGCTTCCTGATCAGGAAAGGCTCCTGCACATCCACCGCGGAAAAACCGAACACCGCATCAGCTCGGCGAAGCTCTCGGACAACAAAATCAGCACAAAACATCGATCGAGAAAGCAAAAGGTTAGCCTAGAGTTTCGTCGGAAGAGCACGGACCGCCATGCAAACGGTCCTCGGCGCTCTACGCGTCGGCGGGGGCCGGAGGAAGGCGGCCCTCCGGCCGAAGTGATCGGCGGCGCCGTGCCGGCGCCGGTGGAGGAACGTCCGGGCGGAGAAGCTCGTCGTGCAGGCGTTCATTTTTTGAGGGGCGAAGATGGTGTGGCTTGGGTTTGAACATCCGAGCGGAAATGCGAGGCGAGCGTTATCGGATTAGCTTCCCCCAGCGGACTGTTTGGGAATCCGGTTAGTCGAACCCGTTACGGGGATAAGGCTGCGCTGGAGCCGAACGCTCTTTTTCTTCTTTTTTTCTTTCTTTATTTTTTTTTTCCACGACAACGAAAATGAATGTGATTTTGTTGAAATTTTAGATGAACGAAATATAGAATAATGACACTTGTCCTCGAGGATGATGCGTTCTTATTAAATCATTAGTCAATGTCATGTCTATTAAAAAATGAATTTTAACTTTTCCGAGTCACGGGATGGAAAAATCAAATCACTTTCAATAAAGATATGATTAGGAAATAAAATAATTCAGCTACTCCACGGCAAGAGTGGTGTAAGTTTATATATAAATTAAGTAATATAACGAAAATTACAATTAGACTTGAGTTATTCAAACACATTTATTATTTATAGATCCTCAATTACATTGCACAAATCACATAATGTTTTGTCGTTAGAATATTTCGTGAAACCATTAATCATCTCATAGAAGCCTACACAAGAATGTACTACAAGATTCGTCTGCTCGAACAATAGTTGTTCAGGGTATACTAATGATGAAATTTCTTCACTAATTTGGAAGAGAAAATCCAAATGAACAAAACCCAAAACAAGCACTTTTTATTTTTTCTAGAAAAGGAGGCAAAGATCAAGTGTCATGTTATTACTCTCCTAATCAAATTTGATCCAATCTAATCTTTCATCAACATAGGAAATAAACATTTATGTGGCTTATCTAGTACTGAAGTGTCGTTCATATCACATTAATAAGCTGATAAGTTCCTTGAGTAACTCGTTCATAAAGTGAATGCTCTCCAAAGCATTTATCAAAATTGCTTGTAAGAGAGAAGCCTCCCACAGTTCTAATATGTGGAGCATTTTGTGCCGAGGGACATTCTTAGAGCAAAGAACACAAATTTATTGGCAATAACCTTCTGATTTGAAGCATTGCAGAAAGAGTCAAGGCACTATTAAATAACACTGCATTCTGATCAACAAAGGCTTCAGCAAACAAAAGGAGATCATCCACAAGCATCAAATGAGATATTATCGTACTTTCTCGATGAGTCTGAAATGACCTGCAATCACCCTTGTCAACTAAATCCGCAATTAAGCGAGAAAGACGCTCCATACGCCTTCTCCAAATTTATCTTGACTAGCATGTAGGCTCACTTCTCCATCATTTTACACATTGACTGAATGATTTCTTGAGCAATAATGATATTATCTTGGATTGGCAGCCCAAAAAGAAGCTCACTTAGTTTTTTTTTTTTTTTTTTTATGTCTTTTTCTAACTCTCTTTTCCTCACTCAAGATTTTTGCTCTAATATAGACCATAGAAGTCGAACTCTATATCTCAAATTAAACCTCTCCACCCAATTGAATTCTCGTACCACTGAGCTACATGCCTAGTGGGTGAAGTTCATTTAATTGGGCAAAGTCAAATTCGACATAACTTCCAAAAGTCAATTCACATAAAAAAAATTAGTGATTCTCTTTAAGGAAATATTATACAGACTAATAAATCGTGATTGCTCTAGCCTATTAGAAAAATCAACTCTGGGAATCAACTTGGATTAAAAAAAAAATTGCCTATGTTTTTCAAAACGACAATACATGATACGAGACAAGTCAACGTCAGACTTTCCTTTTCCAACCTCAATTGCTCGTTTGCAATCAGACTTTCGGGCACTTCGATTCAACTTCAAGTTTCATTCACAGACTGAAGCTCGACACGTATGCTCGATAGAATGAGATAAATAGGGACAAATGGACAAGAGCATTGTTTACTGAGGAAGGGTGATCTAAAAAATGGAAGGGCAATTGGATTTTTAGTGACAAATATTATCAATCAAAGATTCCATCGTAACAATATGACAAGATCATATATTTATGCAAGTAAGGGAATAAAAGGAAGGGGGCAAGTAGACTTTGCTCGATAAGAGCACTTGGTTTACCATCAAAGAGTAGGGATGAGCGGTGTTGACACCTAAATTTTGGCAACCTAATTAGTCATTTATCGTATTAAAAAATTAGGATTAATTTTATCCCTAAAAATAGTTAATCGCATAGCATATAGTTTTAGGTACATTTATTTTAATTTGCATTTACATTGGGCTGGTGACAAATATGTTTGAATTGGTAGTTCTCGAACTTTAATTTAATGAGTTGGATTAAGCCCACGGAGAGAGCAAATTAGCCCAAGCTGTTATAGAGAATTGACGGTGGATTTTTCAGTATTTTCGAGGAGATAATGCGAGCTCATTTTTGTGAGATTCGGAATCTGGAAAATTCGATTACAATCAAGGAAGTTTGGCGATGTTCGATCAATCTTTGGTGAGTTATTAAAAATAATAAAATGGACGATCTAATGGGAAAAAGGATTTCTTGCTGATCGCGTGAATGTAAACTTGTGGACAAAGACATTAGAAAAAGGCAAGAAAGGATTAGCTCGTGGGAAGAAATGTTTAAAAATATTCTTCAATGAGGACACATGGATCCGCAATGCATACAAGGGAAAGAAAAAGAATAAAACCTCACAAAAGAAGGAAGTCGGTAGGTGGTTTTCTTTAGTATATTCATATTTCCTATTTTGAAGTGCAGAGTCGGACGCTATAAAAGCAAGCTCACAATAGACAAAAAGAAAAGGCCATGCACAATAGAATACAGGGCCATTGAGAGAGATACACATTGAGAAGAGAGAGTAGAAAAGGTTTTTCTGGAGGTCTTTCACGGCCCGAAGTCGGCAGAAGCACGGAGAAGAAGAAACCAAAAGAAAAAGAGGAAGTGAAGCTTTGAGACACCATTAGCGAGTGGAGATTTGTAGAGATTAAAATATGTGAATCGGAGACATTATCTCTCGGCAGTTCTCAGATCTCGGAAGTCACTTCTCCAAGAACAACATCCACAATACCGGTCTTTGCCCACTCCGCAGCTTTCTGGTGTCTCATCCGGCGCATCCTGCTTCTACCGCATTGATTCCAGCAACACCACAGCGATTCTCGACGGCCTGCCGCACTTCCGCTAAGATGACGCGGCCGCTGCTTCTCTTGACCCGTTGCCGGTCCTGCTAAAACAACAACGCTGCTGCCGTGAGACCACACGTCGATCTGTTCTCCAGCTGTTGCCTCGTTGATGCCGTCCCTGCCTTGCTGATCTGCTTCGGACCGAGAAGGCCCTGCACTGTTCGATCCAATCACGAGCCACCGCCATGATCCCATGAATCGCTTCAGATTCATGCTTCCAATTTGGGTTTTCTTTTTATTTATTTTCTCTTGACTACCCACTAACCAGGAAGAAAACTTTCAGGGGAGGCTACACATATTGATACACGGCCACAAGAGAATTGAGAGAAAAATCCCTTGTGCGCTATCCGAATCTACTGCTGTCCATTATCCGCTGCCCAATACGTGCCTGATATCCTTAACGTCCAGCAGCTTTCAGTCGCAGCTTCTAGTGAGCGGCTCGAGATGGTTCCCGGCGTTTCAAGCCCTCTCGATTTCCCGATTCTTTCACAGATTTCCCGGCGGACCTAACCCAACGCAAGCTGTTGCCCTTCATCACCGCCTCTGCTCGTGGCTACCTCCGGTGCCCGTGGTGCCGATCTTTTCCATGATCTGACGAGGTGCTGCTGTCTTGATCCAGTCCCGCGACTATGTTCCTGACGTAAGCCCGACGCCGAGTAGAGCTGCTCCCCGTCGTTGTGCGGATGAGCGACACTGTCCTTTGACCCGGCATCGAGACGGGTTGCTATTTCATCGATCTCTGTCCCGGCGTTCTTGCATGACCAAACCGGTTTTGCCACAGAGCTATCTTTCCCGACGTGGGTTATAATAAGTTATATTTTCTTTTCTTTTCTTTGAACGATTCGCTCGAGTTTTGTTGCAGCTATTCTACTTGATATCCACGGACCGTAAGGGTAGGCAAGTCAAAAATTTGACTTTGGAGCTATGAAAGTCAAAGTTGAATATTCAAAGAATATTGTCACCAGAGTGACCAGAATTCGATCAAAAAGCCGAGGGATTTCTATAGTTACTGTGTGCATTCAGCAAGCCCGACGTCCACCAAGTCAAGCCGAAACGCCGGCGGTAAGGAGATTCGAGGGTCTGGGGTCTAATTATTTAATGCTATATATTGCGTTGCTCCTTGCCGCGCATTTGTTTTGATTTTGCTGTCAACCGAGCACCACACCATGAATTACCAGCTCGAGCATCCCAAGCTGAGATGCCTTGCCGGCTTGCTCTGAAGCATGGTTGGTCATCACAAGCTGGCCGCCGTTCGAAGACCAAATTTGGAAGCAAATATTTGGAATAGGTAAAAATTTTGGCTATTTTAATTTCTGAAAATTTTGTTTCCTTATTTGATATATTCATTGGTGCACATGATGGAAATTCTCGATATGCCATGATATTCGCAACTTGAGTTCCGCAACGTGCATATGATTGATGGTCCGATTTCATGCTCGAAATACGACCCGCAATCGCACGGAAAAATCACCAATCCGATCTCACGCTCGAGATACGATTCGTGATTTTTATTTAAAAATTGACCGATCCGATCTCATGCGCGAGATACGATTCGTCAATTTATTTCCAAAATTAAATGGACATGGATGATATCTTGCTTGATTTGTTGCAGTGCTATTCTCGATGCCTTTATTTGATTGCTCCGTAAGGGAAAAACCCAAAAAAATAATTGAGTTAGGTTAAATGCATGTTAGGATGTTACTGGTTTTAATGTTATGTTGCATGTTTAGGATAGGAAATTTATTTCGAATTTCTTAAATAAAAAGACCAAAAACATTAATTTAGGATATCATATTTTCTTCTCATTAATTTAAATTGCACGTTTAATTATTTGGCAATTTTAAATTTCGAATTTCATAAAAAATTTAGAATTAGGGCATTTTTGCACGTCATTACATATTATGATAGATTGCATACTTATTAGGAAAATAAAAATCATGTGCATGTTTTATAGAATTAGGTTCATACTATGCACGTCATTTAGTGATTTTTGCTAGGCCCATTTAATTAGAAATTACATGTCATTAGAATTAGGTCATTTAGTTAATATTGCATTGCATATTGCATGATTTTCATTAATTAAGTGAAAACAAAACAAAAATTGCGTGTTAATTAGAAACCATATCTAGGGTTGTTGATGTGGATTTTAATTTAACATTGCGATGCTTTCGTTGCTTTGAGGTAAGTCCCCGCAATTTATTTATTGCTTTACTTGGGTGTTAAATTGGTGGTTTGCGCACTGCATGAACACCTCACATGTTAGGGAATTAGTTTAAAATCAATTCAAGCTGCCCGCAAAACCTTTTTTTTAAATAAGAGAAATGGTACCGAAAGGGCGTTAGAGAAATCTAGCGTAATCAAGTCCCCTGTACTCCATAGTCTCAGTTCGTAGGAGTAAAGTAAATCTCCCATTACTTTACTTGGGTTTCTAATCGACCCACCAAAAATAGATTAGTGGCGACTCCTAATTGAAAATCAATTGCATGTTATAAATTTGAACCTAAGTCGCGAATTGGTATGGGCTTGGGAGAGCCCGAGTTAAGCCTAGGCTTAACAATCCATTAGCCAAACCATAGGTGGTTCACCCCCCCGAAAAAAAATTGGTCGCGACAAGCGGTTTTGGATTCCATTTATGTTCCATTTGAAACCTTTGATCTATCCGTCAGAACAATTTCCACCTATAATATTCTCGTCACAGGTTCTAGGGTTGGTTCTAAATTTATTTAGGTTTCACCTTAAAAAAGTTGTAGTACCCTCTACTCCTAGTGTGGTGGAAATTAGAATTGCTGTGGTCGAGACAACTCCAATGGCTACTTCTAGCCCTACTGCTAAGGATTAAAAAAAATTTAAAGGGAAAAATGAAGATGACGGTGAAAATTTCTTTGATGAATTTGAGACCAAGCTTGGTTTTATTGTTTGGATATAAGAACAAACCTTTCATTGTCGAAGGAATATTCAGAATACTTCCACTCACTATTGGCCAAATGAGCGACACCTTATAGTGCTATTGATTTCACTTACTTTGAACTTCATGGAATCTTCGTACATATTAAATTTTTATGCTGACGAATCTTGTATTAGGCAAAAAAAACCAGACTAGACATGAGGGAGAGTGTTAAAATAAATAGGGAACTACACATTTATCTAAAATTTTAAATTTTAAAATAGTTGGCATCAATCTCATGAACCAAATCCCCAATAATTTTGTAAAAAGTATAACCAAATTCATTTTGACATGGAGGGGTTGTTGGTGTTGTCATCAGCATTGTCATCTTTGTCATTATTGCCAAAAGCATCAAAGGGCACTCGAATCAACCTATAGCACTATAGCTTGTAGAAAGTCTCGTCTATCTTCTTCGTATATTACCCCAAGATGTTCTCAAGGACAAACATTTTCTTTCCAACATCTTCCTTACTCCGTTTGGAGTGACTTCATATCATTCTGTAATAAAACCCGATTTTCCCTTACCTCCTTCGACAAACTCAAAAGATTAGGAGCATTGGTATCGACAGTTACAGCAACAACAGGAATCTTATCTCTCTTCTTATCTTGACACTCAGCCTAAGCTTGAGCATCCTCATGCATATCAACTTCATCATGCTCATGGATCTTAGTTTCTGCACTATTTGCAATTGATTCAGTTGTCTCTACCAATATCCATTCTAGAGGTGTTGGACCAACAAGATTTGCAATGATATCTTCATTATCCATTTCATCATCACTAGCAATCATTAAGCAAATCATCCCAAAGCTCATCTCACTTTTCTTTTTCAAATCTCTCCTCCTCTTCAACTTTGGTAGCTTTAGTCGGCCTTTCTTCTGCAATCTTTCTTTCGGCCTCAGCTAGCCCTTCTCCTTCTTGTTCTAACTTTGCTGCTTTCTTTTCATCTCTTCAATTTTCTTCTCCTCTCCTTTTCTTTTTCTATCCTAATCAATAGTACTTCTCAGTCACAGTAGATTTTTCACCAATCCGCTCCTGTTCCTTAGTAGATTCACTTTCAATCCTCCTCAAGGATTTAGTCCTTTGTTTCTTTTTCAGGGGAGGCGCAGAATCACCGAAAGTGGGGCTAGGAGAATCATTTGAGCTTTTCCACTCTAAATAATTTGCTCAATACTTCTTTGTTCTCAAGTGTCGCTGTCAGAAGTGTTCTCGCAAACTCATCATCTTCATTTCCGACCTTCACAGGCTTATTATTTGCATCTCTCCAACCTTCCTTTGATGGTTTGTAACCCATGTTTAGAATCATACTTTCCCCAACAAACAAGTTAGGAATCGACTTTTCGCACAACCCCTTGGGAAATTCAACATTGAAATGCTTAAAGATCTTCGAGATCAATGAACCATAGAGCAATTTCCCTTGACTTTTCCTTATTATTCTATATGTGGAAGAAGATGATGCGTGACAAAGAGAAAGTAATATTGGTCTTTATTGCCTAGAAAAGTTTAGCCTCATAAATAATGATGTCAGTTTTTAGAGATGGCTTCAGATCTAAGACAATTTGTAAGAATTCTATACATGACAATATTTCTAAGAGGATAACTACCATGAGGAACATGAGATCTAATTTCTCTAGTGAAGTTAGAATCTACATTGAAATATTTGTAGATTTTTCTAATGGTAGAAAAAATACACGTAAAATCATAAAGCTCTACACCAATGATTCGAATTTTTTTCTCAACTCTTTCACAAATCATAAAATGGCACCCGAATCCAAGAGTATTTCTCGCACTACATACTTTGGCATCCGTGAATCATAAAGAAGCTCAGCAAAACCAACTCACATCCACATTCCCATGAGCTCGAATCAGAAACCGAGAATCAGGGTACTTTGTTGATCCATTGACCTAGGAAAGGAAGATCGTCAATTGCTACTCTATCCACTCCGATTAAGGCAAAATCTCAGAGCATTGTCGTAGAGATAATCAAGGCGCCCAAAATTCAAGGCAGTCTTACGTCTCTTCTTGGAAGTTCTAGAGTGATAGATCCAAGTATGATAAAGGAAATGGTGGCATTTTTAAGATGCAGCAATATTTCCAAAGAAATATAGAAAATTTTAATAAACGTTATGGGCTTGCCTCTAAAGTTGAAGTTGAGACTGCAATGCTAAACCTCATAAGACTTCGCCAATAGAGGATACTAGGCCTGTGCGATCTAGAAAGGGGAAGGAAAAAATTGTAGAATTCTCTGCTCCTAGTGTGGTTCAAATTATAACTGTTGTGATTTAGACAATTCCAATGGCTACTTTTAGCCCTGCTTCTGAAGATGAAAATTGTCTAGAGGGTAAAATTGACAGTGACGATGAAAAGTTCTTTTTCAAATTTGAGAGCAAGCTTGGTTTTATTGCAATGCTCAGACACGAGAACAAATCTTTATGTCAAAGGAACATACTTTAGCTCTCCCATTGTTGGCCATGAGTGACGTCTCATAGTACGGTTGATTTCACTTATTTTGAACTTTATGGAATCTTCGTACAAGCTGTCTATTTGATGAACTCTAATTTGGAATATTCCGCGGAGAGTTTGCACTGTGTATTAAACACTTAGTCATGGATATTATCACAAATAGAAGCTCAATTTAGTGGTTTCAATTATAAGCACATCATTACATATTATTAAAATATGGCAGGATTGCGCTAAGGCAAAATAAGAAAAACACAAAAATTTGTTTTAGCTTCCTCAATTTTTAAAATCCAAAACCTGCACTACACAAACTAGAACCTCGAATTGGACTTAGATTCCCAATTTTACTCTAGGGCGGTGCATGACAACGTTTTTTGACTGGGGAAGAGGTTTTTTCTTTTAGAAATAAATCTTTTATATTTTTATTACAGGGAATAATTTATGAGTAAAACAAAGTGTTAGATAATTGCATAAAATTTCTACTTTTGAAATAGAAAAATGAATAGAAATGCATTTGATACGAATAAGTTTTTCTTTTGTACTTATTTTTTATTTATTTTTGCTCATGGATCATTGACCATCGACTGTCGGTCGCCGTCGCCCGTCGCCACCCATCGCTACCGCTGTGTGACCGCCGGCCACCGACCGTCACTGCCAACCGTCGCCGCATAGCCTATCGGCCGCCACCTCCCGCGGCCGCCCGTTCGCCTCCGGCAGAGAAGAGGAGTTGGCTGGTCGGTCTCCGGCACCGGCGGACGTTGATTCGTGGGGAAGGGTAAATTTTTGTCATGTAACTGGAAGTAATTCCGATGTGGAAACAGCCAGATTTGTCCCCTTTTTTTTTGGGGGTTTGGGGGGACGAATAGCCCCTCGATACGACACCGTGGAAGCGGCTTCCGTGTAAAGGCGATGCCGACACACACCACACGACCGTACAGTGCGAACGCCCCTTTTAGAGAGAGAGAGGAGGGAGATCTCTGTTAGAGAGACAAAAGAGGGAGGGGTGGCCTTTTTTTCTTCCCCCTCCCCCCCTTCTATAGAGAGAGAAAGCTCCAAGCTCCCCTTTCTCTCACTACTGTATCATCCCCCTCTCTCTCTTCCTTCCCTCTCCTCTGTCTCAGATCATTTCGGGGAACAGTATAAAAAAACCCTAGTGGGAGGGGGATAAGCAAGAGAGAGAAAGGAGCGCCCATCCGCGGCCTTCCGTTTTGTAAAAGTCAAAATCGTCACTTTTTTTGTACAGAATCAGCGCGAACGAGAGTGTGAATAAGCGAGGGGAGGCGCACGAAGGAGAAGGGAGAGGGGGGGGAGGGGGAAGGAGGGGCAAAGCGGGAGAGCTTCCCATTTGCTCTTGAGGCTACTTCGATGGAGCTGTACGGTCGCAATCCGGGCAGGAATGGGTCCCAATCGGGTCAACATCCGTCCGAGTGGGGCCCGGTGGGCGGCGGCGAGACCGGCCTCGAAGGTAAGGTCCTAAATTTTCCTCATCAATTCCGGGTTCGTTTCGCCGCTTTCGATTCTCGCGCGTGCTTCGTGGGGGTGGGAATTCTTTTCGGGTTTCGCTTCGGAATGCGGCTGGTTCGATTAGGGTTTTCGCGTTCCTCCTCCTCCTCTTCTTCTTCTTCTTCTTCGTCTTACCCTGTCTGATTGTTGTTCTCCTTCTTCTTTTTGGGGGTGTGGGGGTGGAATTGGGTAGAATCAATGTGGCATCTGGGTCTCGGCGGCGGCGGCGGAAGCGGAGGAGGAGGTGGGAGCGAGTCCTACCCAGAGCGGTCCGGCATGCCCGACTGCGCGTATTATATGCGAACGGGGTTTTGTGGGTTCGGTAGCAGGTGCCGGTACAATCACCCGCGCGATCGCGCTGCGGTAACTCCTTGATCACTGGCTTGAGTGTATGCATTTTCAAGTTGTTTATTTTGATGGAATGCGAAATTCGGCTCTTTCCATGGGATTTATAATCCAATCCTGCTTGATCATACTTAGAACGCCCGAGTTTTGTAGTGCGGGTGACTTTGGCTTCGATTGATCATCATATTGGGAAAAGATATTTAATACTGGCACTAGTTAGTTTTCGCCTGCTAGTGTTAGTGGGTGTAGTTATTAAATTCATTTGCAATTTGTGATCTTTTTCTCATTTTTGATGATCTTTGATGACTGATGGTAGTGAAAGACCCAGAATGAGACCCAGTATGAATTCAGTTCTTTCTTTAACTGGTTGCTCATTTAGTTATTTACGGAAATGATAGATCTGGGGATAATGAATTTATTACTATTTGCGCCTAGATGGGCTTATAGAATATTGCCATATTCAGTTGAGTGCGGATTTGTCATTTTCCGTCCTTTAATACATGACGCCCTGATCTAGGCTGAACCTGGAACGGGACGATAATTTGGCAACAAAATGTCCACAATTACAAGAATCAACTGACAACTCAGTTGCTAATGAATTGCAAACTGTGAATCCTATTAGATCCTCTTTTCCAAAAGTTGTTCAAACTTGATTCATGGATCACTACACCATGCTCCTCCCACAACTCTTATGCTAATATCCTGGTCTCCACCACATTTTGCTGAGCTTGAAACACCATGAGCAAGTAGACATCACTCTGAATTAAACAGTTTGACTTTAGAGATCAAGCAGGATGATGCATTAGATACATTCTGCCACAAATAAGGTTACGTGAACTTTTGATAATTTGTTATTCCAATGAACTTTAGCAATGAATTAGAAGCATTGAGTTCGGTCATCCTTGCTTGCAGTCCAATTAATAGTTGGATAGAGGCCCTTTTGCTGAAGCTCAATGCTGTCTATCTATGGTAATGCTTGTAGCCTCATGACAAGGCCAACTATTACCCCATATAGTATGTGTTCTGACGCACCTTCCAGCTGCTGGTTGCTTGATTAGGACAGTGTTAAGAAGATATCTAAACCTAACGGTCCCAGGTGAGATTTTCAACTTGTAGGTGACAGAGTATCAGATCTCGATGGCCAGTTTCATCAAGCTGATGATATCATAATTAGAATCCCATTGACAATTTGTTTTTCTGGAGCACCTAATTCAGTAAACCACTTCCACTTTGAAACACAGTGCCATTTCCAAGACTTAAAAGGTAGTCAATGCTTGATTTTCAGTTAGATTGGGTTCAACATCGTTTTTTTGTTTCAATAGTTCCATGAACTCGTAAATGATGATTTAAAATAAAAAATCAAATTCATAAATTTCTTTGTCAGGTAGCACTTTTGAGACCAAACAATTAGTGAGAGTTGGTAACCTAAGTCATTCTCAAATTTGAACCTGTGAAAAGTATGGATTTTATGATTATCACCCCATGACAATTCAGATACTTACTCCGGTCATCGTGATGAACTTTCCTAATTTTCTCACCGGATAGTCTTTAACCTTAACAAAGCAAAGAACTTCAGATTGGAAGCTAGGCTTCCTAGACATTGTCGAGACCAGATTGAGAAGCATGTATATGCGTCATGTAACATTTTACCACACTTTAATCCTTTCTCCTCCTCCTCCTCCTTCTACATATCAGAATTGAGCAAACACGGTTGGGTTTATGATCCCAATTGATGACAAGTCCATGAAATTGTTCCTTATTTTAGCAAGACCGACTATATTTCATAGATACAACTGCAGACTTCTCATTCGCATCCATAAAGACAAACTTCTCTGCCTCTTGTTTGGTTTCTATTGACCGCATTTTGATTTGATAATATATCACTGTGATCTTACGACAGGGAATTCTAGTTAATTGTTCCTCTCTATAGCATTTCTTAATAGTCCTTACTCCTGCTCAACATGGTATTCAGGTGGTGGCAGCTGTGAGAGCTACAGGGGATTATCCAGAGCGACCAGGGGAACCTGCATGTCAGGTATTCAGTTACTAATTATGTAAGTTGCTAAGCATGTAATAAGCTCTGCATTTTGAACGTTGTTAATGTGAGGACTCTGTAGTCACTACCTAGATAACTGTATTGTTAAGTGCCCCTCCATAGGCATGAAAATGCCCACGATAGATACCCACTCAAACACATGAGGAGTAAGCAATGTTTCTGTTTTGGTCACTGTCTCTGCAGTTTTATTTGAAGACCGGGACCTGTAAATTTGGTGCTTCCTGCAAGTTTGACCATCCCAAAAATGGCGGTGGTTCGTTGAATAGAGTCCCACTTAATATCTATGGCTACCCATTAAGACTGGTGGGACATTCTTCTTCCCTATCTTAGTTAGTTATTTTGAAGTTACTTGATCTGGTTTCTGGTTCTCTCTAATTCTGACTTCTTTCTTATCAGGGTGAGCAAGAATGCTCCTACTATTTGAAGACGGGGCAGTGCAAATTTGGTACAACTTGTAAATTCCATCATCCTCAACCTGCTGGTGCATCAATACCAGCATCTGCACCTCAATTTTATTCACCGGTGCAATCTCCTTCGGTTCCTACTCCTGATCAATACAGGGGAGCATCCACCAGTTTAAGAGTGGCTAGACCTCCTCTTGTGCCTGGTTCATATGTTCCAGGGGCTTATGGTCATGTGTTGATCTCCCCTGGAGTTGTTCCTGTGCCTGGTTGGAGCCCTTACTCGGTAAGGTTAAAGTTTTAATCAAATTTGATGGATTTTTTTATGGAACCTTTTGTGTGATGTGGTTAGTCCCTCTTCTACAGGCGCCTGTAAGTCCAGCTTTATCTCCTGGTGCCCGGCCTGCAATGGGAGCAACTTCGCTTTATGATGTAGCACAACTGACGTCATCTACCCCAGCTATTGCTGGATCATATCCCTCCATTCCTTCCTCTGCTGGACCATGGGGCAGCAGTCAGAAAGAACAAATATTTCCACAGAGAGCTGGTGAGCCTGACTGTCAGTATTACATGAGAACGGGGGATTGTAAATTTGGATCATCTTGTAGGTACCATCATCCTAGGGATCGTATGGTGCAAGGGACAAGCTTCCTTCTCAATCCACTTGGCCTTCCTTTAAGACCGGTATGCGGTTTCTCTTTGTTGCTTTTACCATGTGATTGTTTTACTATGCTTTCTAATAATGTAGATCCAGAATTTTTGTCCTTTTAGGTAGAATTTTTTTAAAATTATTCAGTGCTGGAATGAAGCCATATCTTTAGGAGGACATCTCCTGTAATGTTTGCTTTTAATTGTGCTGATATGATATCAAAAGTTCAAACCTGTTCCATTTGTTATACTTTAAATGAAAATTCAGTTGTCCATCTGTAATTAGTTTTCTTTGTAGCAGGAATGTTGATCTAGCAAATGATGTGTTGCGTAATATTTGTCCCTATTGACAATTATCTGGTATGCTATTTTAGTCTTTGCAATCCCGGTTCCCATGATGGATGCAGCTCTAGTAATCCTAATGACCTTTGGTTGACTGAGCTTGTAAAGTTCTTTGATCAGTTATCACCTTATCTTGTAAATTTTTGACTTGCTGGTTGTTGCGGACTTCAACGTGTTTTGGTGAAGTTTCCTACAGAAAAGAAAAGAACTAGTTAGCAAGTTTTGATGGCGTTGTTCAAAAGGGAACTGTTTGGCATTTCCGGCATTTCTAATAAGGGGTGCTAACTCTCTTATGTCTGTGAGAAGTTATCATAAGATCTGGTTAATTTTCTCAATCTTCAATAGATTTTTGCCATGGCTTACCTTCATGAGAAGAGGATCCTGGCTAGCTGCTGCTAGACTGAGTGACTAATTCAAATTTAAAAAATTGAAGTAGTTTGTTTTTGTTTTTTTGGTCATAGAAGACCATTTGTTAAGAGTTGCTCTATTGGTTTTAGCTAGTGATGTCAAATTTCTGGCAAGTGAGCTTTCTCGTGTAATATGAGTTAAAATCACTCTTATTTCAAATTTGTGTAAGAACAAGGTTTTAATTGATGTTACGAAATTCTTCGCTGAGAAATAAGAGAGATGTGCTTTTTGGTCATGCACTTGGCAGAAGCATCCCTTGTGGTTCATGACCTGCTCCTTGGTACAATGGTGGTTTTCCTGAAGTACCTGTGTTGTGCATTGGTCAGGCTCTTGAGCTTGTGCATGCACAAATTTATGCTTGCACCTCTAGACCAGCCCATGAACAGTGGTTAAGCGCGTGCGCTCAAGAGAGAGAGAGAGAGAGAGAGAGGATAAATAGGTGGGGAAGGGATTATACACTGTGCATAAACTTATCAGGCACTAGACATTGGATTTTCCTAGTTCGCTTTTTCTTTTTCACCCCCTGCATCTTTGCTGCATCTATTCTGAATACGAGTGGGCATTTTGTCCCTCTTCCTTTTTTTTTTTCTCATTTCTGACGCACTGTAATATGCTAATTTTGTGTTCATCTCCCATCTTAGTAAGGGCTCTGTTTCCCATTGTAGTAATTATATTGGTCCTTGTCATAGTTAGGCATTTTTTGGTGGTTATAGGAGGACATAAGTTAGATGTTAATGCTTTATAACTGCATGTTTCTCCTTATGTTTTTTTCCCCAGAAGGTGATGAAAAAGTTTAACAGCAATGAACTTTTCCACTTTGAACTTATGAACAGCAATTGTATTCTTCTTATTGTATAATGATAGTATTGATAATGTTGAACATTCATTTGTTTTATTTTGTGCAGGGAGTCCTACCATGTGCCTTTTACGTGCAAAATGGGCATTGCAAATATGGGTCAACTTGCAAATTTGATCATCCGATGGGGGCAATGAGGTACAGCCCGTCGGCATCATCTCTCACTGACATGCCAGTTGCCCCTTACCCTGTTGGATCTTTGATCGGAACTCTGGCACCATCATCTTCTTCAGAGTTGAGGCCTGAACTGGTTTCAGGATCTATGAAAGATTCTTACTCGACCAGGATACCATCTAACGAGACTTCTACTAGTTCCGTTGGACTAATGTTTTCTCAGACTGGGTCAGTTCAACTATCTGATGTACAATTTTCAAGTCATAGTTCTGCCTCCTTGAGTAGTAGCAGAAGCACCAAGCCAGGCAACGATGTTCGTCGATCGAGCTGATGAATCAAAAGTATTCAATCTCATTAGCATCTTTATGTGGTTAAACCACGATTACATAAGGTCTAGATGTCAGTAAATTAATTGCATCGATTATGATTTGGGATCATCAATTGTTCAATGAGGGTCTAGCCAATGAGCTTGATTATAGCATTTAGGACTTAATGATTCCCTATAGGGTTATGAATTATATTTGAATAAGCTTCCATACTCTCTGATATGAAATGTCGACTCATCGATTCACTGGAAGTTGCAGCCATATCAGGTAAGGTATACTACGTTTGCTTTGGTTTCTGGAGTTTTCGGTACTCCTGTGTGTATATATTCTGATATTCCTTCAATGAACTATCGGAATATCAAGAACGGTAGGCTTATTTTGTGAATTTGGTTCTTAAGCAAGTAGCTCATTATTATCTTAGGATAGTCCTAAGTTACATTAATCTCCTAAAGCTATATGCTTTCACATCTCGTTTCACTCCCATGGTTTCTTTCTGCTGTATTATCAATCTTCGTTTATTCATCAGAAAGATTGGATGCGTGTTAAACCGATTTGATTAAAACTGGATACGCCCAAAACCTGCTAGCGAATTTTTTTTTTCATGCTGTTGGCAAGAAAGTTAAAAGCAGCCTTCTATCTCATAATTTGATTAAACTTTTGACCTGGTCGGCGAATGATATATGCATGTATTATAAGATCTTTCCCGAACATGATTGGACAAGCAGTTGATGCCCAGAAATTCGTAGGAAGTGTTTGGCCTAAATAAAACAAAACAGAGTGAAATGACTATCAGTCATTTCAATGCAACAGCATTAGAATTGAAGTGAAGTGAAGTGAACTGACATCCATTCTGCAGAAAATGAAGTACCAAACCCAGAAAAAAGAAGAGAGAATGGACCCTGACAGGGGCAAATATCAATCTGTTGCGGTGCGCCATTCTTTTCAATGTGAGAAAATGAGAAAGTTAATGATGAAGTGTTGGTCATGATTGCAACAGGCAAATCCAACTCACTCCGGAAATGAGCTTTACGGTCCCTCAAAAAATTTCTGCCTTTTGTTTAGTCCAATTTTTAGTGCATATCATTCACTGGCAATGATTACAATCCCCCCAAAAGCAATGCAGCAATCGCACACGCACAATCTCGGCGATCTCTCAAAGGCTAAAAAGGAATGGAACACAAGGCCAATCTGTCACCCGCCTTTCCCTCCAAATAAAGTGCGCTCACACCTGCATGCCTCCCTTGACTTTTTAGAGCAGCAGCCATCATGGACACTCGAGTAAAAAGTCTCACCGCCATCATCAAAGTCATCACTCATCATCGCCAAGCGCCCTTCACTGCAAACACACTCGGCGCCGAGAAGGCTTCAAGATCCAGAATTGCAATGCGAGAAAGAGAAGCTTCGGAGTAGAGGGCGGGCTCGGTGGGTTCGAAGGCAGGAGAGATGGGCGTGATAACGGTCGGAGTCGCCGAGTTGAAGCCGAGCGTTTCGGGGAGGCGGTTGCTTCGGCCGAGTTCAAGCGTCCGACACACCGTCGAATGGTGACTACCTCCTTTTTTCACTTCTTTGCTGTTGTTTACTAGTGACTCTGTTTGTTGCATAGCAAGTTTTTTGAGTCTTGCTGTCAGCTGCAGAGTGCGTTCTCTTTTATCAGTTCAGTATTACCCAGAAAAGAAGGAATCAAACCATGCACTGTCTATCCATTTGGCAAATGAGTAGAGCTTGTACTGCATTCCTGACGTGAACATCGCCTTCTTCTGAACGCTCTTCTTACAAGAAATACGATAGTCTTCTCGGCATTTTTCGCTTCCATTAATCGCAAAGAATTTCTTATGCTAGCTTCACAAATCTAATGCTCTTATAAAGTAGAAAGTGCCTCGGCCCAATAGAGGCTACCCTTTTCCTGGTGTGACACGGGAGATCGAGCCACCGCCATTCCCTCCTTAACAGTATCTGAAATTGGAAGATAGCTCTCTGCCTCACCAAGGTCTTAAACTCGGATTCAATAGCTTCTAGCGCATCAGAGGAATTGATGAAAAACAATGAAAAAACCCCGGTTCTTTTCTTGGATCAATATGTTCGCACTGTCGATCTTTCCAGGAACATAAATTTGAACAAACATCATGATGGGACCATGCTATACCAACTTAAGAATGTTAAGCACGGACAGAATTGTCGTACAATCACAGCGTCCTGGCCTCAGACATGGTAATGCATGCCTACAGAAGCCAAAGTTGGTGCATGGTCCTTCATTTGCTGGCGATTTCCTCTCAAAATAAATTGAGCTTTTGCTGGTGAAGCTTAAGGTTTTGAATTCGATCTAATTTAATGATTCTTGCAGGCCGATATCTGATGTCTCCAGTGATCTCACCATCGAAGTAGGAGCGACAACCTTTGCATTTCACAAGGTACGGTGGATTGAATTGGAGAATAACTTAAGGCTTTTTGACTTAAGGCTTGATGCACCCAGTGCGTTCCTTGCAGTTTCCTCTTGTTTCACGGAGTGGTCGGATTCTGAAACTGTTGGTGGACACAAAAGAATCGAAAGCCTCACGGATCAGTCTCCGGGATGTCCCTGGCGGTCCACAGGCATTCGAGATAGCTGCCAAGTTCTGTTATGGCATAAACATCGACATTTCGCTGTCCAATGTGGCGACGCTTCGCTGCGTAGCTCATTACCTGGAGATGACAGAGGAATTGGCTGAGAAAAACCTGGCATACCGCACTGAAGCTTACATCAAGGACATGGTGCTACCGAACATATCTAGCTCAATTACCGTGCTTCAACAATGCCAAAAGCTGTTGCCCATCTCCGAAGAGATCAACCTGGTCACTAGGCTGATCAATGCCATAGCAAACAACGCTTGCAAAGAGCAGCTCACGTCAGGCTTATCCAAGCTTGACCGCAATTTTTCAGCGAAGCCCATCGAGGAAGTGGAACCGGAGACGCCGGTCGATTGGTGGGGCAAATTGCTTGCGGTGCTAAGTCTCGATTTCTTCCAGCGAGTTCTAACGGCTGTCAAGTCGAAGGGGCTAAAGCAGGACATGGTCAGCAAGATTTTGGTGAACTATGCCCATAATTCTCTTCAGGGCCTCATCCTCAGAGATCCGCATTCTGCGAAAGCGAGTTATTCGGACGTGGAATCACAGAAGAGGCAAAGGGTGATCGTGGAAACAATAGTCAGCTTGCTCCCGACACAGTCGAGGAAGAGCCCCGTCCCGATGGCATTTCTGTCGAGCTTGCTGAAGATCGCCATCGGAGCATCCACATCCACTTCTTGCAGATCTGATCTGGAGAGGCGGATCGGCTTGCAGTTGGACCAGGCCATTCTCGAGGACATGCTCATTCCCGCGAATTCACAGGGGAACGGGCAAAGCCTAATTTACGACACGGACTCGATCCTGAGGATATTCTCCACTTTCTTGAACCTGGATGAGGACGACGACGACGAGGACAACCAGCTGAGGAATGAGAACGAGATGGTTTGCGACTTCGAGAGCCCCGGATCCCCGAAGCACAGCTCGCTTCTCAAGGTCTCGAAGCTGTTAGACAACTATCTTGCGGAGGTCGCCCTCGATCCCAACTTGTTGCCGTCCAAGTTCATAGCGCTCGCCGAACTTCTTCCTGACCATGGCCGGGTAGATAACGACGGACTCTACAGAGCTGTCGACATCTTCCTCAAGGTCAGGATCCTTATCCTTCCTATCCCTGTACCGAAACCTTTTGTAATGCAAGTAATTCCATTCAAACTGTAGGCCGAAATATTCACATTTTGCGGATTCATAGTCGACTTGCTCGCTCCCCTACGCAGGCTCATCCGAACATCAAGGACTCGGAGCGCTACCGGCTGTGCAAGACCGTCAACTGCCAGAAACTGTCGCAGGAAGCCTGCAGCCACGCGGCGCAGAACGAGAGGTTGCCCGTGCAGCTGGCGGTCCAGGTCCTGTACTACGAGCAGATCAGGCTGAAGAGCGCGATGAGCGGAGGCGGCGGGTCGCACCACGTCGGCAGCGCGCAGTTCTTCTTCGGGTCGGCCAGCATTGGCGGCGGCGGCGGCGGTGGCAGCGGGGCCGGCCCGTTCCCGCACCGCTCGGGGAGCGGTGCCGGCGGGAGCGGGGCCATATCGCCGCGGGACAACTACGCGTCGGTGAGGCGGGAGAACCGGGAGCTGAAGCTGGAGGTGGCCAGGATGAGGATGCGGCTGACGGACCTGGAGAAGGACCACGTCTCGATGAAGCAGGAGCTCGGGAGGCCGCACCCGGCGAGCCGGCTGCTGAGGTCGTTCACCAGGAAGCTGAGCAAGCTCAACGGCTTGTTCCGGATGAGCTCCGCCGGGCTGCAGCCGCCGCACGGGAGCAAGGCGAACTCGGAGACCGGATTCTTGTTCCAGAACCACAAGCGGAGGAACTACTCGTTTTCTTGAACCACATACGTTCGACGGTTCGAGCATGGCCTCGTCCCTTATTTGGGTTCAGTTTACCTTCTTCGAGTGTATAGCTTTTTACTGCATGATTTGTATCTCGTCCTCGTCTTCTTCCGTGCTCAATTGTTCATAACTTTCGTCTGAAATGCCGACCGAACTGTCGGATGAAATATAATAATATAATTTTTGACGAGGCATGTCAACAAAAAAGACTCCGTGGCCCAATGGATAAGGCGCTGGTCTACGGAACCAGAGATTCTGGGTTCGATCCCCAGCGGAGTCGACTCTCGTCTCTTTTTTACTTTTTCGGTGGCAGCGCCTATAATTTTTTATTTTTTATTTATACGGAAACGACACGAATAATCCCTAACGAGGCATCTGAAATTTCTGTACTGAATAATTGAATCATATGAAAATTCTCAATATTATTCTTTTATTAATTTAAGTTTAGGAACTATATTGAATATTTTTATATACTTTAAGGACTAAGTTGAACATGTACTAAAAGTATTAAGCTAAAGTTTAAGGATTATATTGAATAAACTTAAAGTTTGGGATCATTTTGGGTAATTATCTCATTATGATTTGGGCTTTGCCCAATAGCATATTTTACTTCTCTTGTGGGCTCTCTTGAGAGCATTGAGCTTGAAGGGAAGATCCAAGAACGACGTCGGCCCGTTCGCTTCTTCCTCTCCTTCGGATCTTGTTCTGCCGCACGAACGCACCACCGCGGTGCAGCTTCCTGCGGCGATCGAAGCATCGGAGAGAGAGAGAGAGAGGCACCGCCGCCGCGCGATGTCGTCGTTCTCGCGCCTGCCCAGCTCCTTTCCCTTCTCCCGTTTCTTCAAGTAAGGGGCTGAACGAGCGAGAGCTCTGGGGGTTAGATGATCGTCGAATTTCTGGGTGTTCAGTTGATTCCGGTCATGATGGTTTCTGATTTTCTTGCTAGTTCTGCATCTGCTCTATTGGGCATGCTCGGCTTGACTGGTTCTCTCTTCTTTTTTTCGTGGTTTCTTGAGAGTTTTGCTTGGTGTTTGTTCCAATCACGTTGAGAAGAGCCCCAGTTGAACCAAATGGGTTTTCCTGAAAAAGAGAAGATATGTGAAAGAAAAGGGAGGAAGATGAATCGGTGATTCTCAGGAGACATGGTGGATTGTGGGGGCATGAGTTTCCAATGGCAGGAAGCTTATGTCTGTGTAATTCTTCAGTGGGTCGAATTGGATGTTTAATTGTTGGAATAATGGTTGGAGAGACTTGAAGGTGGTTGCGTGGGGTGTGATGAACTTATGCACCGATCAATATCCGCATGAAGCTCGGCAGCTTTCGCTTGCTGCATTGTGTCGTTTTGGTCTAAGAATGGAGCTCATAACATTGGGGGTTGGGGGGGGTTTAATTTCTGGGATAGAAATTGATCTCCTGTGGTATGGACAATGATCTGATCAGGAAATCATCAAGAGAGAGAGTGGTTGATCCTTTCTGTATCTAGCTTTTCTTCCTGATATTGATGTGCCACGTCTAGCAGAGTTTTTGGATATTATAGGTTGTGAATGTGGTCACGTCATGCTCGAGCCTTTTACAAAATGGCTATTTGCCTTCAAGAGTGATAGTTGATTGCTATATCCCTGCCCCTTGGTTCTGTCTTTTCAAATGAAGTTATGGACGTAATAATGGAATTCTTGTGTCCCTGTCCGGTTCATGGAGGACTTTAACGGTACTCATTGTGGTGAGTTAGTACTATCTCCTGAAAAGAAGCCTTCTTTTTGCACAAGTAGGCTTGTTGGTTATAGAGGTTAAAGTGACACCACTATGTAATGTGCGGTCGGCTGATCCCTTTTCCCTTTGCAGTATCCAGTTTGTTAATATTCCTTCTATATCTATGGATGATCTCGACCTTTTTGTTTTCTCTCTTTCTATTTGTGTTCTTGGCCATTTGATTTGTACACCATTTCTGCTGTCCACAGGCAGTTGGAGCAAGAAGCGGAAACAGTAGTGAGGGTGTTGCAGCCTGGACCTTTGGGAATCATAGAGCACAAGTTCTCCACTGAGGAGATAAATGAGGCCAATGCCACAGTCCGCCAAGCAGTAGAAGCTTGGAGAAGAAGTGCTGAACTAGAGAAAAGAAACCCGTTCTTGAGAGATTATATCAAATCATGAGGGAAGACTGATAGCTCTGACTTGTCACCATGTGTAAGTTATTTTTGATGCTTTGTTCAGAGTATGCACGTGACGCTCTACTTCCCACAACATCTTCAGCGCCAATTTGATTGGTAGCAATTGTTGATGGTAGGAATCACAGAAGTAATGAGTGGAAGGCATGCTCGCTCCTTCTTTTTCAGCCTAATTGCTAAACTGACTTTTATGTTTGCCAAAGGACGCGTTCACCATGCATTTTTTGCTGGTTAATAAAGCATATAAAAAAAAAAATGCAAATTAAATGGTGCTTGCTCGTGCCCTTAAATTAGCCAGTAAATGACTTTGTGCTAACCTTTGAGGGGGTGCCTGATATTCTTGTCTTACTCTTATGTGGTTCACCAAGCTTTAGAGTGTTTCTATAGTGCAAAACCAGCAGTACTTTTTCGAGTTGCATCATTGCTGGTTTGATCTTATCTTTGCCGCACTTTCTTTCACAGATTCATAACGGGAAAAAGAACACGGTAGCAATTACCCCAGATGGGTAGTTTGCCGTCGCCGATGTTCTTTGTTCTGAGAAATTGGTGAAAGTGCTGTCTATTGGTTCTGCTTTGAAAAAAGTGGACTCTCTTCTTGATTGTTCTCTGCTCTAGGTCCTCTACAACTTTGCATAGGGATAACGTTGGACTGGAGATGTAATTCTCTGTTTCGCCTCCTTCTATTCTCGTTGGGCAGAGTAAGGTGTCTAATATAGCATCGCATAGTGCTTTTACTTCAAGTGTACGCATCTACGTTAGAGCACATTACATCACGTGTTCAAATTACGCATGTATAAATCGATTCCCATTTGGAGTTTAATCTGTGTGAACCGGAAAAGGAGATGAGTTTTGCCATGGAAAGCATGCCATTAGCTACATCTGATACACGAACTGGCAGCAGTGTATGGTGCTCAATGCCATCTGAGCAATGCATATTGAGAAGACTAAAAATTGATGGCCAAACGAGGTTAGGTCATTGGTCGTTGTCAATCAAATACATGATGCATTTCCATGATTTTTCTGCGTTAGGAGTTAAAGCACATAAAGTGAGTATAAGAATTGGAGTGATCATGCATCAGATACGCTGGCGATTCCTTCTAGACACTAATGATTTTGAGAAGAAGACATATTTCTTGTAAAAATGTTACTTGTATACCTCGATAGTATGTAATAAGATGGATTTTGTAACAAAAAGATTCCAACGGAATGGTTCGTTTCTTATTGTCAATCCCATAATTGCAATTGCATGTTTTGAAATGAGAACACTACTCATGTGAAAGTTATCTATGGATCTAGTAGAGCAGCATTGTGACGGCAGGCGAAAATTGTCCAAAAAAGTCATAAATCTATTGTATAGTAATCATATCAGTTTTGAACTTTTCAATTTAGCTAATTTTCTGCTTAATTTTTTCTTGCCTAATTTAGTCCTAAGCCTTTTTTTTATTTTATGATTTGCTAGTGTAATTCTTGTTACGTAGTTGACATTTTTATCAGTAATCTCCAATCAAAATTTGTTGAAAGAACTACATTTGTAAATTGTTAAAAAATTTATCATTAAATTGATCAAATCAAAAGGTTTGCCACATAATAGATCTAGGGCTTTTTGAATAATTACCTCGAATACAGTGGAGGCTAAATAGATCTGCTAAAGGAGAAATTGGGTGGTATTTTTCTTTCTTTCTTTAGTTTGATCTTGACAGCACATTGAAGTAGGGATAAGTGAAAAAGCTTTTCCTTCGTTTTGGAAGACGAATTAATTTTTTTTACTTTAAGGGCGAGATTTTCCTTAAATGGGAAACACTTATTCGACTATTGATGATAGAACATACACCTACGGCCCTAACTTTTTTGCCTCTTTCTTGTTTGGCTTTCGGTAGGTGTCATTTCGCACGTCCCCATCGTCAATTAACCTAACTCCCTTCTTTTAGCCAATCGGATTCCAATAAGACTGCTACTTAACACACATAATTTCCAAATTAAGCTTGATTGGCCGAAACTCCGTCACGGATTGCAAGAGTACGATTCGAAATATTTCTTCTTTGGTAGCGAATCGCCCGCATTACATGTCTGCTTCTGGCCAAGGAAGTTGCATTCCCCACGTTTGATTAAGTTTACAGTACAACAGAAAGGGGGCCATTGACAGTCCAAAACTTCAAAGGACGATATTGCATCGATACCTTCGTGCTAAGAAGCTAGTGGAATTGGGGATCAATTTGGATCGGAGCCCAATGTATAAGAATCATTAGATTTGATGGGTCTTATGTCTCTTAAAACTTAAGATTGTTACGTGATACACTCGCTTTTTGTTTGGAATTTTCCGTACGAATAATTCTCTCGAATCTCGACATATTGCATCTATATATTTATATCTATGCGAGTTAAATCTAATTAGGACCATGTTTGGTTGTACCGGTACATGTGAGTTCAATACACTTAAATTGTTTAGTTAATTCTGTACCCATCGAGACTTTCAAATTCTCTAATATTTTTTACCATGATAGGATTTCTATTAATTAGGCAGTGCAATAATCATCAAACAATGATCCTTTTGGAATATATCAGAAATGCTCCTTCTCTTTGCTTCGCACCACCAATTCCTGCTATATGTTCTGCTTGTGTGCAGTTTATGCGCATTCTAATACACACCAACCAGCTAGATCAGACATGAGCTCCATGCACCTCCCTCCTTCCCTCCCTCCCTCCCTCCCTCTCTCTCTCTCTCCCTCTCTCCCTCTCTCTCCGTGAGGGACTCACATATCATTTGATGCCAAAAGAGTGTATACAGAGCGATAGAATGCAATTTAACACTTAGAAGTTTTACTTCATTGACATGAAAATAGGGCGCTTACACATTGGAAGTTTGCCACTGCTGTTCTTTCTCATCGCCCCGAAACCTAACTCAGAACAACACGGGGACTTCCCATACATAAAAAGACCTCAAAAAGCAAGGGGAAAAATGACCAGAGAAGAAGGCTGTCGTCTTCCATAGCGTGCAGCCATTAGGGTTAGAGCACAAGGGCACCAAAAAGTCCGCCTTTTCGTATTCGTAACACGATCTGACTCGTGTATGTTAGACGTGTTATCGTTATTGTAAGGGCAAATCTGGAGAAAGATGCAAGAACTTAAGTCTCTATACCCAAATAGCTCTGGCCTCTCGGAGAAGAGGGACCAGAGTCCCCCGCACCTGGTGGCTCATGAGCTCGTTCGTGCCGCCGATGTACTTCTGGCCGATGAACACTGTGGGGACGACCTCGCGCCGGCCGAGCTGGACCAGCGCACGCTCGATCTGGTTTCTGTTAGGCATCTGGTCGAGCTCGTACACGGTTGGGTTCGCGCCATAGCTCAGTATGAGCGACTTCACAGTGTGGCTCATGCAGCACGTGCTCCTGCTGAATATCACTATTGGCTTGTCCTGCACGAGCCCTGCCAGCGTCGTGTCCATGCTGCCTGACGAACGACGAAGTATCCGGAGCCTCGAGATAATAGTTTGTGTGTGTGAGCTCGCGTGCTTTTTAGCTCTGGCTTTGGGGTCTGCTTGTGAGAAAATGGCTTGGCTCATCGGTCCCTTTTATAGAAACTCATCGGTCGTGCAGTGGACTTCCTTTCTGGGGGCGCTTCTTATCTTTTGCAATTTAAATATGGTTTCTTTTCTGCAAGAATAATAGTGGAGATAAAAAAAAAGGGTTTATTTGCAGTCTTCAGGGGGGGCGAACAATATATTTCATCTCGACCCGTACGTCCGATTTATTCCTATATTAGCCTCATGATCATGAGACGGCGACCTTTCTGTCGCAAGTTGCAATCTCCTTTAGCCTGATGAACAGTTTATAGAACCTATATTTTAGGCCATGTGAAGAAAACTGGGTTGCCATCTAGAACTTAAAAGAAAGGGAATATATTCCCATGCATGCAGTGTTTTACGTGGCCTGAATTGCTGAAGTGTTGTCACGATGAGCCGATGACGAAGAAAGATCCTAATCAATCGGACATCTCTCCAGAATGGCAATCTAGGCTGAATTTGTAGTGTTCCAAACCAATTATTTACTTAGTTACAGCTGTAAACTCTAATTAAGTGGTGGTATGAGTTTCCCTCATTACAGATCTGGGCTTCTTAGTAGTAAATTGCAAATATAAATATCACATGTGCCAACTTAATTAGATATAAAAAATGAGATATGCCCATTTTTGGTAATTTACAAATCATAATATTAGTCAGATAAAGTTTTCTCTAATATGGTCCTTATTAAGGTGCATGTGTGATGTTGTTAGGTGAAACAAGTCACATGTTAGAAATGTGATGTCAAGTGGAGCACTTAATATATTCTAATTAATTCGTAACTCATTAACTTAAACTTTTAAGTGAATGTAAGTTAAATTACATTGATGAACGTAGACTTGGACTTCTTGCTGGTGACATCCTTAGGTGAAAATATTGATTTATGCTACATCAATCCAACAAGTGGTATAAGAGATGATAGTTGATTAGTGGTTACCACCAATATGTATCGGCCTCTTGTTGAGCTTGACAGGGCCAAGGCGATTTTGATAGAGGGTGACGGGCAAATATTATCCATGTTAAAATATGCCGAACCTGATGGGGCCAAGGTTGAGATTCACCTTGGGATAAGACTAGTGCAGAATGACACCTAGCTGAAGAAAGAGTAGGAACACATGTCTTAGTTGGCTAATAACTTACTAACTTAAAAAGATCGATTTAAGTAAATATGTAATTGATTGACTTTTGGGCTCTTTGTTAGCAATATCAATAAAATAAGAAATCAAACTTCTATTGTCCACATCAAGCCGTCCTTAAAAGATAGTGATTGCCTATTGTAGTCTAATGATTCAAGTAGATGTTTTTACGGCCGCTCTCCCGTCCACTAGGCTGTTTCGATCGAATCACATAACTTTTCGTGCTATTTCGTCTCTCGTTCTTGATCATTGATTGCTTTTGCCTTTAATAACACCAGGTTTAACGACAGAAACATGTATGTTACAATCCTACTTTTGCGCTATGACCTTCTTAGTACTTATGAATCATATTTGCAATTGTGAAAGTAGACTTGCTATTGTTAATTTCTTGAGTTGGCTGTACCTCAATGTTCACACTCTGTTCACTCATTCATGCTAGCAAGTTCCATGCTAGAGAATTGCACTCTATTCTAGATCACAAAAAACCAAATCATAAATAATTATAAATTGTTGTGGAACCCACTTTTTTAAGAAGTCGTGACTCATAATAGACTGTTATTTTCATAGTATTTCAAGGACTGTTATACTAATAGAGTCCAAAAATGCTAATCTACCTCCATCAATACAAATTGTCGTGTTATATGATGTGCGGCCAGCACTACTCTCTAACCAATCGAACTTTTATATGAATTAGTTATTTATCATGGAATCTAATGCATACTTTAGTCTCTTGAGGTATTATTATTTCTGGAAAAATTATCAAAAAGTCCTAAACCTATTGTACTTTTGCCAATTCAGTGCTAAACTTTTTAATTTTGTCAATTCAGTCATAAATTTTTTCACTTCTGGCCGATTCAGTCCATTCGGCCAATTTTGGCCGGAAAATGCTAATGTGGATGCCGGTGATGCCACGTTGGACCGCCGGCGCTGATATGGACAATTTTTAATAATATTTTAATATTTGTTTGAATTTTAATATATTTTTGTTTTTGTTTTTTCCTTTTTTTTTCTTTTCTTTTAGGCTTTTTTCTTTCCTTTCCCGGTGGCCGGCTATCGGCCACAGGTGACGGTCGGCCATCGGCCGTCGTGAACTCAGGCCCGAACCACGTTGTCGTCGCCGCTGTCATTGTCTTTGTCCCTCCATCTCTTCTGCTCGGGTCCTCCTGCCTCGCCCCCGTCGTCCCACCATCTCTTTTGCTCGAGTCCTCCCGCCTCGCCCCCGACTCGCTCGACTTGCTGCCGGGAATCGACAGTGTTAGCAGGGTGGAAGGACTGTTGTCATCTTCCCGATCGTCCACGCCTTGTTGGCCAGGGGTGAGGGTCGGCCTTGCTAGATATTGTCTCGGGCGAGGTTGATGCTCGCTTGGGCGAGGGTGAGCCTCGGCAAGGGCTCCCCTCGCTAGATCTGGCAAGGCCGGCCCTCGCCCAGGCCAGGGTGGCCTCGCCTGGCGTCACCATTGCTTGGTCGTCCCCTGGCCTAGGTGAGGGTTGGCCTCACCCAAGCGACTCTTGTTGGGCCACGCTTGGGCAAGAGCTCCCCTCGCCGGGGCTCCTCCTTGCCGGCCAGGCCTCGCCTGTGGCGGGCAAGGCTAGCCGGCGAGTTGTGGCCGATGGCCGGCCCTTTGGAAAAGTAAAGAAAAAAGCCAAAAAGAAAAGAAAGAAAAGAAAAAAAGAGAGGAAAAAAATAGAAAAAATATGTTAAAAATTCAAAAAAAATATTAAAATATTATTAAAAATTGTCAATGTCAGCGCCGGTGGTCCAACATGGCACCACCGGCGTCCACGTCAGCATTTTCCGGCCAATTTTGGCTGGATGGACTGAATCGATCAGAAATGAAAAGGTTTAGGATTGAATTTGCAAAGTTAAAAGGTTTATGATTGAATTGGCAAAAGTGCAATAGGTTTATGACTTTTTGGACAATTTTCCCTATTATTTCCTTAAAGTCTTAGCACTAGATTTGTCAAAATAGGTCATAAACTCATTTCTCAACACATATTTGATGGGTTGAGTTATTATATGGGTTGGTTATATTAAGTAAATATAAAATAATATGAGTGTTAAAAGGGTCAACAACTTACTTAGACTTGATCCACATATATAATTTTCTTTTCACTCTTTCTTACTCTCATTCGATTTCATGTTTGTTCACTCTGTGCTCTCACCTTTTTTTGAATATGAATTTCTTAGACTTAGTTAAATATGGAAGTATTTTTACAACATATGTTGGGTCAAGTATGTGTTAAGTATGGGTTAGATATGCATCACTATATTTGTATTATATGAATATGAATCAATTTGGATTGGATCATATCCAATTTAATCCGATCCGATCCACTTATTTGACAGATCTACTCATGTACTCTTGCCCTATTTCTACATTCAGGCCACAATACTTTACTGCTCAAATTGTGTTATGTACTCATAACATCATCAAAACATCGAGTTAACCTAAAAAACCCCAATGCATACATTGGATGATTTTGCGTGATGATTTTGCGTTATTTAAGAATTCGAATCTTAACACTCGCTCTCATGATTTGCATTAATAGGCATAGAGGGTGCGCAAAGTATGTATATGTAATTCTCGAAAAAGGGTCGAAAATGTATTTAGGAAGCCTCCCAGAACATGATTTTCAACCAAAAAAGTGTAATAAAGCAAACAAATGTAACAACCGAAGAAGTCATCGCTTATTCAGAAATATGCTGAAGCAAAAGATTCTTTGCTTTATCTTACTGGCTTTGCACCGATTTGCGCATATGATATAAACCGAAAGATGAAGGAAAGAAAGACAAAACATGAGATTCTAAGGTAGCATTGACTTTAGTGGAATGGTAAAGTCTCAATTATCGTCTGAATTACTGAAAAATAAGAAAAATCATGGGTCAAGAGAAACATCTGTACGAGAAGAAAAATATATTCCCACGAAGGCCCCACAACGTTATCGTTGCCTCTGCACATCTCGCAGTTTGTTATATTTGGCGAGAGAATATGCTGCTTAGCCTCGGTGCTGATATATTCGCCGCATAAAAAGGAAAAGAAAAATATGCATTCAACGTCTGCATATTGTAATCGTGTTATTCTTCGCCAGTAGTAGCGATTGGCCTTTGGACAAAACAATTGGCCGGTATTATCTAGGCCAATCATAACTGAAATATCCAGTGAGATAATAGGAAGACACCGCACGGCTTTTAGACAATGTGGACTAAACCCGTCGAGACCGTTGATCATGGTGGGGCATCAGGCATCAACCTGGTCGCTAGATGTGCACTATACCAAGTATTTACTAATTCCACAACGTAGTTTAAAAAATTTCCTAAAATTATCAAATATCTCGCCCCCTCGAGCTACATTTTGTAGAATTTCTTGTCTTGTAAGCCCTAATCTAAATTTTTGTGTCTGCCAAAGCATACAATCATTAGTCTATAACACAATTGGGGGAAATTAGCCAATCAGTTCTAAACATATTATATCGATGATAATTTGGTCTCGAACTTTCAAATTTTACTAATTTAGTCCCAAAACTTTGCGTGAAATTCTAATGTAGTTATTTCGATAAATTTTCATTGAAAGTAACTGATGTGGTGGTGTGGCACGTTGAATAGATCACCACATTAGCGATTTTTGACGAAGATTGACCAAAAGTCTTACATTAAAATTTCATACAAAAATTTTAGACTAAATTGGCAAAATTGAAAAATTTAGAACTGAATTGACATTCATATAAAATGTTTAAAAGTGATCGAATAATTCTCCCATATAATTGTCGAAATCGATTTGGATAACTAGGCAATGATGGGGCAATACAGGAACCTTTGGGCAGAGTATCATGAAAAAGTTATGCATCATCTTAGAACTAATTGGGTTTTCCGGGACAGATGAGAAGGGAGGAGGGTGAATCATGTGCCCATGCGGGTGAATCAGTGATTCTAAGGAGACATGGTGGATTGTGGGGGCATGAGTTTCCAATGGCAGGAAACCTATGTCTGTGTAATTTTTCCGTGGGTCGAATTGGATGTTTTTTTTTTTGGTCGGTGAATTGGATGTTTAATTGTTGGAATAATGGTTGGAGAGACTCGAAGGTGGATGCGTGGGGGCGTGATGACTTATGCGCCTATCAATATCCGCATGAAGCTCGGCAGCTTTTGCTTGCTGCATCGTGTCATTTTGTTCTTAGAACGGAGCTCTTAACATTGGCAGGGTTTAATTTTTGGGATAGAAATTGATCTCCTGGGGAATGGACAATGATATGATCTGATCAAGAAATCATCAAGAGTTCGCGACCTCCCTTTTTGGCGCCCTCTTACTCCCTTTTCAGTGCCCTCTTACCTGCGGGCGCGGTTGGAGGCTAATGGCTCGCTAAGTATTAGGTATAGCCCGAGTTCTCTTCAAGCCTATCAATTCACGACTTATGATTTGAATTTTTAATCTGTAAGTTAATTTCAAATAGGAATTGACACTAATTCATTTATGATGGATTGATTAGAAATTCAAGTAAAATATTGGGAGAAACATTTTACTCATGTGCAAGAAACTATGATCGATGACTTAATTACACTAGTTAATCAAGTAACGCTCTTCCAAAGTACCCAATGTAATGTTGTTTAAACCTGAGTTTTTTGGGTTTTTAAGGATTTTCCATGCATTTGTGGAGAATAAAAACCATCTTTTAGGCTTTTTCTGATTTTTTGGAGAATGCAAATCATTTTTTTCTTGATTTGTTTATTAAAATAATAAATATATTATTATGTAATGAAAATGATCCGGGTCGACCTAAATCGAGACTAACCCGGGCTGCTAGGCCCGAGTCCTTGGCTGGACTGGGCTCAGCAAATGAGCCCAGTCCAGCAACATTTCATCTCCAGACCAAGAAAAACGAGAAGGCCCAACCCATCAAACCCTAAACCCACAAGGTTGGCTGCGGAGTCTAGCGGCCTCGGCTACGTCGCAGTCAAGCGGCGCCAACGGGTTGACGCCCGGACCACTCGGGTGCTACATGAGAACATTTCTCTTTCTCACAATTTCCGTTCTTTGGTTCCCTAGAACAAAAAAAGAACATAAACTTGTTTGGTAACGCTAAGTTGTTTTTCTATTCCCCGGAATAGAAAGTTAGCCTGAGAATAGATTTGAAGTAGAAACGAGAAGCAAAAAAAAAAAAATTGCTTCATTTCGGGAAAAATTTCTAGAAATAAGCTAATTTTCTTTTTTATTTTTCTTTTATTTTTCTTTCTTGCTGTGGCCACCTCCCACGCCGGAGCCATCGCCAACCGTCGCCGGTCGCCACCGATTGTCGGGCCTTGGCCGCCGGTCGCCGATGCCGTTGGTTGCTGCCGTCGTCGCCGTCGCCGGTTGCCGCGCCGCCGGTTCTTGCGCCGGGCGCCACTAGTCGCCGCCAGTCGTCGGTCGCCGCCGGTCGTCGAGCGCCGAGCGCTGCTGGTTTCCGCCGGTCGCCGCTGGTCACCGATCGCCGTCGGTCGCCTGGCGTCGGGTGCTGTCGGTCGCCGTCGCTACCCTTTGCCGCCGCCGCCGCCCTTCGCCGTCGTCGCCGCTGCCGCACGTCCGCCCGGCCATTGCTGCCGCCGTCGCCTAGCCCATCGGCCGTTGACGACCGCCAACCGGCGGTGGTGGTAGCGGATAGCGATGGCGGCGACCGACGGCGGCGGTGGCGATCTGTGGGCAAGAACAAAAAAAACGAATAAATACAAAAGAGAAATTTTTGCTTTACCAAACGTATTTCTATTCTTTTTCTATTCCAAGAGTAGAAATTTTGTGCAGTTATCAAACATGTTCTTTTACTCGAAATTGTTCCCTGTAATAGAAATAGAAAAGAACTATTTCTGAAAAAAAAACTCTTCCCTAGCCAAGAAGTGTTACTATTCGCACCCTCAGTTTTCACTCGAAACAAAGAAACGGAACTAGATCTCGTTTGAGCATTTCCTCGAACGGGTAGAACGCACTGCTGAAACGCAGGGTTTTGGTTCCATCGGGCTTCTTGGACATCTCTCCAAAGAAACCCTTCAGATTTCTCTCTCTATCTTCGTGTTGCTGCCTTCAATCGAGCTTGTGAAAGGCTTATTTATAGGCTTCGGGGGTCCGATCGATGGAGGAGTTTCGGCCGCCGGTCCTCCGTGTGTCGACCGGCCTGGTTCGGCCGAACTGGTGTCCTGTCCCCTCTTCTCCGCGGAGGCCTGCTCGGTATCGAAGGCGACGTCCCCTCTGTCCTGCTTCTTGCCGGATTTCGTGCTGCTCCGATGGGCGGCATTGATGGTGCTTGTGAGCTGTCCCCTCCGTTGCCGGTCTACCTTCCTCTCTCTGCCATTGCTGCCCTCGCGCGCGTGGGAGGGATGAAGAGGGAAGGAGGAAAAAAGGAAGAAGGAGGGAGGGGGCCCAGGCTGGAGGAGAGAAAATGAAAAGGCTGGGCCCTGGGCCCTCGCGAAAAATAAAAAGGGCCTGGGCCCAGCCTCAAACCATTTCTCTCTCTTTCCCCATCTCTTAATTTATTTATCCGAAAATATGATAAAATAAGGGAAAGAAAATAGAAAACACAACTTAGTAGATGCAAATGATATTAATTCCTAGGTAATGCGAAAAATATTTTTTGTTAGGGTCAAATTGGTCTCTAATTTTTTTGTGAAATTTAATCCCAAATATTTAGTCAAAATTTAGGTATCAACAAAGAGAGATAATGATTGATCCTTTATGTATCTAACTTTTCTTCCTGATATTGGTAAGCCACGTTTAGTAGAGTTTTTGGATGTTATGAGGTGCTAATGTGGTCACGTCATGCTCGAGCCTTTTACAAAATGGCTAATTGCCTTAAAGAATGACAATTGATTGTTATATCCCTGCCCCTTGGTTCTGTCTTTTTAAGATGAGGTTATGGACGTAGTAATCAATTTCTTGTGTCCTTGTTTCGGTTCATGGAGGACTTTAACGGTTCTCATTGCGGCGAGTTAATACCTGACCCTGAAAAAAAGCCTTCTTTTTGCACAAGTAGGCTTGTTGGTTATAGAGGTTATGTAATGTGCGGTCGGCTGATCCATTTTCTCCCTCGTTTTTGCTTCTCTCTTTGCAGTATCCAGTCTGTTAATATTCCTTCTATAGCTATGGATGAGCTCGGCCTTTCTTTTTTATCTCTTTCTATTTTTATCTGATGGTTTTAGGTAATGGGCCTAAGTTGGCCCGTTCGCCTATGATGGGCCTAAAAGCCCGGCCCACAGGATTAGGGCCCATGGATGGAGGGATACGATGAAGGGGTACGTTTCTATTTTGGAGGGGATATATATAAGGGAGGAAAGAGAGGGAGAACACACCTGTTAGTATAACGTACGCACGTTCCTCTCCCTCTCTCCCTCCAAAAGAAAACCAAAAAGTGCACTAAAGGCGGCGTCGTCTTCCCTTCAAGGCCAATCGACGTCATCGGATCGAACTGGATCGGTTTTCTCTTCCTCTTATCGGCATTGGTGTTTAATTTGTGGCTAACAAGGTACGCTCGATTCCGTGGTGTGCTTTAGGATCGGTGATACATGTTTTTCCCGGGCTTGTCTTCCGCATTCGTTTTAGGGATTCGATTTAGTGTCGAATCCGATTTTGGGAATCTGACTTTCCCAACATTGGTATCGAGTCCTAGTTCATGTTTTCCCGACCCCTTTGATGTTTTATGATTGATTTTTTGCGAAAATATTCGGTCGACACGGATTGAGGCGAGAAATCCCGACACCCGAGCACTGTTCATCCATTTTTTCGAGTTTCCGTAAGTCGAAATCAATTTCTGAAGGCGTAGGGTGAAAGAGCTCGTCGAGATGAGTCCGTAGACATGTCGTGCGCCGCCGGGCAACGCCAGACGCGCCCACACACGCGGCCAGAAGCCGCTGCACGTGGGCGGGACGTGCCCGAAGCGCTGGCTCGGCCAGCGCGTGCGCCACAAGCGCCGGTCGGCGAACCGACACGTGTGCGCTGGCGACAAGCGAACCGGCACGCGCCGGTCGGCGAACCGACGTGTGCTGACGTCACCGTAACGTCACGGTAACTGCCGGGATGATGTCATTGATGACGTCATCGTCGACGACCGTTTGCTGGCTGGTCACCGGCCGACGACTCGACCGGCGAACCGACCCGACCCGACATGTGCGGAAGCCTGGCGCATGCCGGATGACGTCTGCGTGACGTCAGCCCACGCACGCGCGCGGCACGTGCTGGTCGGTTCGTCCGACCAGGTTCGACCGGCCCGTTTGGTCCGACTAGCAAGCCCGACGATTGGCGACCGTTGACCGTTGACCTGCGTTGACCAACGACTGTTGACCGTTGACCGATGACCGTTGACCCGAAAAAAAAAATTGTTTCTTTTTCAATTATGTCTGTGTGGGTTAGAGGTAATCCATTTTTTATTCTGCATTTGTTGCATGAATTATGGAAAATTATGTATTTTCTATTTTTTTTTTATTGTGGATTATAAGTGATCCATTTTTAGTTCTGCATTTGTTGCAGGAACTATGATGCGTTATGCATGGATACCTGCAATCCCGAGAACGGAAGAAGGAAAAGCAAGACTTAAAAGGTTGATGACAGAGTTAGCTGATTATCGGTGGCATGACGGTGATTTAGTATCATACGTGGTCAAAGTCAATCAGATGATACAGGAAATCATCTGGAATGGTTATCTTATGTCGGATTTTGAGAATGTGCCGGCTTTGATGAACACTCTTCCACCTGAATGGCAAGCAGTGTTAGATCGGCTATGGGAGGTCAACGTGGTCCCGAGTTATAGGAGGCTAATGGTAGCTTTTCTTAGAGAGTACTATAGGGTTGAGTTAACCAAAACTTCAACCCTTAGATTGAGCGTTACATGGCGCAGAGTGAATGCGCTTTGGAGGCGACATGAGAGCTCTCCAAAAGTTTTTCCATGGTTGGCAAATGTGCCTACAAATTTCTTAGATATTTTGACTGATAGATTAGAATGGACATTCCCTATTTATTTCTTGGATTAGCTTGAGATGTTTTTTTTTTAAGTGTGAATATCTCTTTCTATGTTGATATTTCTTCTTTAAATATATTACTTAGTGTAATGGATTGTTGTATTATATGAAAGCATTATTATTCTATTGGATATTAGATATTATTTGCTTTCTGTTATTGTTGACTGCTGTGGGTAGTTCATAGAAGTTTTTGTAACTTCATAGAAGTTTTTGTAACTTCATAGAATTTATTTTGCATAAGACAATTATATTAATAATAGTTTTAAGTTAGGATTTTTGGAGGATGATTGGAAACGTAGTGACCTTTTGATTCTGAAACTTTACTTGAAATTATTCATTGATATGATGGGTCTGTGCAAAGTGAATGCATAAATGATAAGCATTAATTATTCGTACATATATGTCTGATGTGTTCAGATCGATACTTTCAGCAACTAAGAACGTAATTGTTGATAGAATGACAACAATTGTGAAATATTGAATATGAAGATTCAATATGTGCTGGAAAAGCAAGAAGCACTAGAAGCTCTTGACCATGTTATGGAAGATCTTGAGGATGCTGTGCGCCACCATGAGCTGGTAGAGGACCGCTTGACGGCATGTGAGCCGAAAATAGATATTTGCAATGCTGGTTCTAGCTTAGAAAGGGTTTTGAGCTCTAAGCGCAAGCGTATTAATTCGTTCAATATGTGGGAATGCAAAGGATCAAGTCCTTATTGCAAGAGATCAAGAGTTAACCAACACAAGAGAGGAAAACGTCCTCAAGTGAAGAAAATGTCAAGGGTGAGGTGTTACAATTGTGAAAAGAAAGGTCACTATGTTCGGGACTGTTGTGAGCCAAAGAAGGTAAACACCTCTTGTACATTTGAGAACTTTGCTTATGTGTCAAGTTCTGTATTATTGGCTGAATTCAATCCTTTGTGGACTATAGATTCAGGAGCGACATACCATGTAGCGAAGGATAGAGAATCCTTCGTGGAATTCCGACGAATACCAACTGGAACTAAGTTGACCTATGTGGGATATAACTCCAGAGATGAAGTTAAAGGGATTGGCACCTGCCAATTGAACATGCGTGGTGGACGTACCTTGTTCCTACATGATGTTCTATATGCTCCGGAAATTCGTCGAAATTAAGTGTCTGTTTTGGTGTTGGTTAAATTTGATTTTTATATGAACTTCCATAATAGAGGTGTAGATTTGTATTTGGATACAAACTACTATGCTTGTGGTTATTTTCTGGATGGTTTCATTGTATTAGATATTGACTATGTTAATGCAAATGTTTGTTATTCCCTTCTCACATCTCCTAATTCATTTGATAATGATGTTAATGTGTGGCATGCTAGACTTGGTCATATTGGCCAACAACATATGAATAGACTGGCCAAAGATGGTTTGTTGGGCAATATTGAAAAAGTCGATTTGCCCATATGTGAGCATTGCCTAGTAGGGAAAACGACAAGGAAACCATTTGGAAAAGGTAAAAGAGTTGAATTTCCTCTGCATTTAATCCATTATGATGTATGTGGTCCAATGAATTTGAGAGGAAGGCATGGGGCTGTTTATTTCATCACTTTTATAGATAATGATACTCGATTTGGATACGTCTATTTGATTTCTCATAAATCTGAAGCATTGAGTTGTTTCAAAAGGTTTATGAACTTGGTAGAAAATCAATTAGACAAGAAAATAAAAGCATTGAGATTCGATCGAGGTTGAGAATATTTATCTGATGAGTTCAGAAAATTATGTGATGAAAAAGGAATAGAAAGACAGTTGTCTATTCCATATACTCCTCAACAAAATGGTGTTGCGGAGAGAAGAAACAGAACCCTACTGGAAATGGTTAGGTCCATGATGGCGCATGCTAACTTACCTATCACTTTTTGGAGTGATGCGTTGTTAACTGCTGCCTATATACTTAACCGGGTGTCTTCCAAATTAGTTACTTCCACTCCATATGATTTATGGACAGGTAGAAAACCGAACTTAAGTTTTCTTAAGCCATGAGGTTGTGCTGCCTATACTTATGAGTCATCTCACAAGTTTGGGAAATTGGGTCCCAAAGAAAAGAAGAGTATTTTAATGAGATACTCAGAACACTCAAAAGGGTATGTGTTCATAGGTGAGTAGGAAAGTGGGAGTATAACTGAATTTGAATCACGGGATGTCACATTCTTAGAGGATGAATTTCCTAAGAAGGGCGAAATAGGGGAAGATTACTCCTTATTTGAAATCATGGATCAAGATAATGATATTAGTGGAGTTCGTCTAAGTGGGAGTAATATGAGAAGTGATGAATTGAATTCAACTCATTCTCAATTGCAACCACATGATGAGACAACATTATCATTATCTAATCCTAATGGGAGCATAATGGGGAATGATGTGCAAAGTGTACAATCTCCCATACGGCGAACAAGTCGCCAAAGTATTCCCCGTCGACGTTTTGACATTGAAGGGGAAAATTTTATGATTGCTCCACAAGATAAGGATGATCCAAGAAATATTAATGAGGCTCTGAATTGCCCTAGTAAGGAAAAATGGATTTATGCAATGAAAGAGGAGATTGAGTCAATGAAGTCAAACCAAGTTTGGAACTGGTTGATCTTCCAAAAGGACGCAAAGCTATTGGGAACAAGTGGGTTCTCAAAATAAAGTGTAAAGCTGATGGCTTGATATAAAGGCATAAGGCTCACCTTGTGGAGAATGGGTATAATCAATAGGAAGGAATTGATTGTGAAGAAACATTTTCTCCTATAGTGAGATTTACCTCAATTCGCATAATTCTGGCAATAGTAGTTAGTATGGATCTTGAGTTATATCAAATGGATGTAAAGATTGCTTTCCTCGATGGAGAATTAGAGGAAGGAACAAATATGGAACAACCTGCTGGTTTCATAGTGAAAGGCCAAGAAGAAAAGGTATGTCGACTTTTGAGGTCGATATATGGCCTTAAGCAGTTGTCAAGACAATGGTATATATGATTTCATAATCCCATAATGGCATATGATTTTACAATGATAGATGATGATGATTGTATATATATATATATCAAAAGATCTAAGGATCAATTTGTGATCATATCATTATATGTTGATGATATACTAATTGCCGGAAGCAATATGGAGCTTGTCAATACTGTCAAAAGTTGGTTGTCTTCCAACTTTGAGATGAATGATATGGGATTGTAAACCCATAGACACTCTTATTGCAAAAGGTGAATGATTGAGCCATAGATTGTGTCAAAGGACTCCACAAGAGAAGGAACAAACGAAATATGTTTCTTATGCTAGTGCTGTTGGGAGCTTGATGTACGCTATGATGTGTACAAGACCTGACATATGTTTAGCAGTTGGAATGGTGGGTAGATACCAATCCAACCCAAGTCCAACACATTGGAAGGCCGTTAAGAGAATACTAAGGTATCTAAAGGGGACTGCTGATTATACGATGAGTTATTAAGGAAAGGATATGAGACTCTAAGGCTATTCTGATGTTGATTATGGAGGAGATTTAGATGAAAGAAAATCTATCTCTGGATTTGTTTTCTTACCGAATAATGCCACCATATGTTGGAGCAGTAAGAAACAAATGTGTATAGCCTTGTCCACGATGGAAGTTGAGTTCGTGGCATTATCAGTAGCAGTATAAGAATGTGTTTGGCTTAAGAGATTTTTTGGATCATTTATGTGTTATTAGAAGTGCTGCAGATTCATTGTTGGTTAACTGTGATAGCCAAGCAGCAAAGAGCGTACACCAAAGATCCAAAATATCATTGCAAGACCAAACATATAGATACCAAGTATAATTTTATCAAAAATATGATTGCACGAAAAGATGTGAACTTACAGTACATATTACGCATAGAATGGTAGTAGATCCTATAACAAAGCCAATACCTAGAGATGTGTTTTGTGGCCATATGAAATCTTTAGGATTGCATAGAGTCTGATGTACTGGATTGTAATTTCCATGAAGTGTTCACATTTGATGAATTTGTGTTTTTCATCATTAATGCCTATGAATCTTTGTTTGATCTTTATGCATCTTAATGCTCAGTGCATTACTTTAAGTTAAGAAAGTATGTTGGACAGATATAAGATTAGCCCACTCACACGGGTAATTGCCTCTATTTACTGTGTGATAAATAGAGATGAGACTGTTTTTTAAGCTTATTATCTAGGTGATAATTGAGAGCTCAAGCTTAAAATACGTATGTCGCCTTAACTAGGTGTTAAGATGAGGATATAATACTTACTATGTCCGAAAGTAAAATACCCCACATATTTTACTTTATCTGTCTATGATGCCAGATGTGAGTTCTGATGAATTTTGTGAATGAGTAGATATGTGAACTCAAGTTAGACATTGGGTATGTCTGAACTATCATCTGTACGGTATTGAAAGGTGTAGACATACGCTTCATGGGAAAGGAGTTAATACTGTAATACATATTTCATACTACGTATGCATAAAACGACCAATAAGAGTGGCAAAAGTTTTGATCTCAATTTTTATGTTGTGTCAGACTCTTGAGGAAAAGAGTTCCTCAATTTTAGTGCCCTCATGACTTTTACTTATTCTCAAGATTTCTATTTAGTGTTTGCTATCTTAGGATGTTGTCAATGGTCATGAGTTGATTCGATCTAATGTGACATTTCTAGAAAAGCAAGCTGAACTGAAATTGAGAGTTTGAAGGGAAGAGGAAGATCGAATTTGACGAATCACATTGTAGTTTTGTATTCACTGGTTAACCAATTATGACTGTCTTTGGAATAATCATAATTGTGAATACAATATATATCATTGTTTGAAAGAGATCAAGAGAGATATAAATGTGATCGATCGATCTAAGGTACTGCATACTAAATCTACTCGGAGTGTGATGTCCATTATGAGTTGCTATATATTCCTAACAGATGTATGGCAACGAGCTCTCAAAGTATGCTGGTCGCACGGATTATTCACTGGTATGAATGTTGAAGAGAGGTAAAGAGAATCCTATTCGGCCCACCATGTGCGAGTGGGAGATGATAGTTTTAGGTGATGGGCCTAAGTTGGCCCATCCGCCCATGATGGGCCTAAAAGCCCGGCCCATAGGATTAGGGCCCATGGATGGAGGGATACGATGAAGGGGTACGTTTCTATTTTGGAGGGGACATATATAAGGGAGGAAAGAGAGGGAGAATGCACATGTTGGTATAACGTACGTACGTTCCTCTCCCTCTCTCCCTCCAAAAGAAAACCAAAAAGTGCGCTAAAGGCGACGCCGTCTTCCCTTCAAGGCCAATTGACGTCATCGGATCGAACTGGATCGGTTTTCTCTTCCTCTTATCGGCATTGGTGTTTAATCTGTGGCTAACAAGGTACGCTCAATTCCGTGGTGTGCTTTAGGATCGGTGATACATGTTTTTCCCAGACTTGTCTTCCGCATTCGTTTTAGGGATTCGATTTAGTGTCGAATCCGATTTTGGGAATCCGACTTTCCCAACATTATCCTTTGCCTTTTGACGGGTATGCCATTTCCCCTGTCCATAGACAGTTGGAGCAAGAAGCGGAAACAGTAGTGAGGGTGTTGCAGCCTGGACCTTTGGAAATCATAAAGCACAAGTTCTCCACCGAGGAGATAAACGAGGCCAATGCCACACTCCGCCGAGCAGTAGAAGCTTGGAGAAGAAGTACCGAACTAGAGAAAAGAAACCCATTCTTGAGAGAGATTTTATCGAATTGTGAGGGAGGACCGATAGCTCTGACTCGTCACCATGTGTAAGCTATTTCTGAAGCTCTGTTTGGACTATGCACACAGCGCTCTACTTCCCGCAAGATCCATTTCGGCGCCGATTTGATCGGTAGCACTTGTTGATGGTCGGAATCACAGCAGTAATGAGTGGAAGGCATGCTCGTTCCTTATTTTCCAGCCCAGTTACTAAACTGACTATTTTGTTTGCCGAAGGATGTGTACGTCATGCATCTTTTGCTGGTTAATAAAGCGCGTAAAAGAAAATGCAAACTTAGTTTGCTTGCTTGTGCCCTTAAATTAGGCAGTGACCAACTCTGTGCTAATCTCTGAGGGGTTGCCTAATATTCTTGTCTTACTCTTATGTGGTTCACCAAGCTTTAGGATATTTCTATAGTGCAAAACCAGAGGTACCTTTCCGAGTTGTTGCGTCATTGCAGGTTTGATCTTATATTCGCCACGCTCTCTTTAATGGAGTCACAATCGGAAAAAGAACACGGTTGCCATTACCCTGGATGGGTGGCCGACATTCTTTGTAATTCTCTGTTTTAACTCCTTCCATTCTCGGCGGGCAGCGTAAGGTGTTTAATGAAGCATTGCATAGTGTTTTTCCTTCGAGTGTGCACACATACATTAGAGCGCATGTCATCACGTGTTCAAATTATGCAGATGTCTAAATCGATTCCCATTCGGAGTTTGATCTATGTGAACCGGAAAAAGGAGATGAGTTTTGCCATGGAAAGCATGCTATTAGCTACATCTGACGCACGAAATATCAGCAGGGTACGGTGCTCAGTGCCATCTGAGCAATGCATATTGAGAAGACTTAACTATAGATGACCAATCAAGTTCAGGTCATGGTCGTCGTCAATCAAATACATGATGCATTTCCATGATTTTTCTGCATTAGGATTTAAAGCACATAGGTAAGCATAAGAATTCGAGTGATCGTGCATCGTACGTGCTTGCGATGCCTTGTGGACACTATTGATTTTGAGATGAAGACATATTTCTTGTAAAATTGTATTGTAACATATGTACCTCAATATTACGTAATAAGATGGATTGTGTAACTTACAGATTCCAATGGAACAATTCATTTCTTATTGTCAATCCCGTAATTGCGATTGCATGTTTTGAAATAAGAACACTACTCATGTGAAACTTATCTATAGATCTAGTAGAACAGTACTGTGATGAGGGGAAATTGTTCAAAAAGTCATAAATAAGGATAAGTGTCAAAAAAGTCATAAAAATTAAGTCCTAAACCTATTAATGGTACCAACAATCCTAAATCTTTTTAAGTTGGTGCTATTTCAGTTCTCAACCTTTTAATAATGCGAGTTGAGGCGTAAATCTTTTATTTGTTGCCAACTTAGTCATTTCGGCTAATTTTGATAGAATATTGTTGATGTGAAGGCTAGTTCGCTTATGTGGCATTGCCAATGCCAATGTAGACAATTTTTAATAATATTTTAATATTTAATATTTATATTTTTATTCTTTTTTTTTCTCTCATTTCTTCTTCTTCATTTTGCGAGTGACTAGCCACGGTTGAGTGGGCTGATCACAAATCACCATGGTGAGGCCAAGCCCTGGCGAGGGTCGACCTTGCCATGTTTGGCTTGGGGAGGCCGATCCTCGTCCATGCTAGGGTGGCCTCATTAGGTATCGCCCTAGCGAGGGCTGAGCTCACTCGATCTCGCCTGGGTTTATACCCCAGCAAGGGGTGACCGCACTAGATTTGGCCTTGGGGGGTCGACCCTTGCTGGGGTGAGCCTTGGTGAGGGCTCCCTTGGCCAAATCCAAGGAGGCTGCCCAGCAACCTCATCGGATTTGGGGAGGCAGACCCTCGCTT